>NC_083583.1:36344499-36644499 GCF_027579695.1 Neoarius graeffei | reverse complement strand
GTGTATTTATGCACTGGATTTTCCCTACAGAAATGAAGGAAAGATATTGTGTCATGCCAAGTTATTTTCCTCAAATTGATAAACCCACTCATCATGAGCTTTACACTGTAGAAGGAATTGCTAATGGTTTTAAGGACTTTATGCAAAATGTTGTCACCACCTGTTTCATGTATTTACATTTTCATATAATTTCAGATAAAGGTAACATGCAGATGTGTACAGTTGACTTTAACTGACCAGATGCATTGATAAAATGGTTCTCTAAATGCTCTCTAATTTGTAAAATACCTTTTCTTTCATATAGTATACAACCCCCCTCCCCACCAAATCTCAGTGGTGTTAAGGAATGGCGGCAGGGTGTGTGTGGGTGAAGACATTTACAGGAAGTACAATTTATTGCAAAAGTTTGCATCCACCCCCCACCATTTTTAGGAAATTGCGCCTATATGTACCCCTTTATTAACTAAAAAATGGAAGCATGGCTTTTTCCATAATGACCATCTTCTGTTTTATCCATCATGGTAAACACTGGGCTTATATTTCTGATTACAAAGTATTTCCTCTGTAATTTTTTTATATTAATTAAAAATATTTGTTGCCGTTGATATTTTTATTAAGCCGATGTGAAATCATAATCGTAATTGATTTTTTGAATTTATTATTCTTCAATTATTTTTACCCCCATCCCTCAATCAGGTCCAGTATACAATGAAGTCATTCAAACAACTTTTCAGTGATACCTTACTCATGACCCGCATCCTGGAAAGTGTCCATCATAAAGGAAAACAATTACTCAACTCTATCTCTCTGTTTCTGGGTATTCTCTGATGCCAGTTCTGTTATTTGAGACTATTTAAAGCCTGATTCTGTGCAGGGAAAGGGTGGGGTGATGGAGGCAGAGTAAACCTCACAGACCCCCAAAAAAGGCATTCTTCACTATTCCCTTAACACTTTCGCCTCTCAGGAGAAGCTCGAGCCAGGGGGAGCAGCAACTTCCCACCGTGAGCCGTGGGAGAAGGCCGTGGCCGCTGAGGGAAAACATTTTGCTTCATGCCCAGACTGCAGAACAAGGAAACAGGGACAGCCTTCCTGCTATTCGTTTGTTTTGGAAAGTATTTAAGCAGTCAATGTTTTGAACTTTGGGAATATGGGAATTTTTATAGATAATTATAGATATTAATATTGATGTTGATTTCTATGCTATGCATAGCAAGTGGGTAGAAATGGTGGCCCAACCAAAACATGATTCCAGAAACAAAACACAGGATGTGGCACAAAACAGTACAAGTAAACAAGAAATGGAAAAGGACACTTAATAAATTCTGCACAGGATTTTTTCCCCATTTGTCCATTTGCTCATGTATTCATCCAGCAGAGAGAAACAGTTCATTTTCTCATCGCACTTCAGTCGAACAGATTGGCTCAGCCTACTGGGACAATTTGCCATTGGCTCACTTGATTCAAACAAAACCAGGGGAAAGGGAACCTGAATGGTCCTCATATGCCCGACATGGGTGAGCCATTACATAATCTCTCTCTCACAAACACATAAGCAAAAACAGAATATTTACCCAAGTTGATTGAGATAACTCTTACACCTCTTTTGGGAACACATAAATGTGAATGATCATGTTGCCTCATTTAGATGAGACTGCTTTTTAGATGAGAAGCCACGATCACATTCCATCATCTGGCAGTACGTAACAAGCATGCACTTCATTCCTCCCCCTCACGCCCCCACATCCCTTCCCTCACCCCCACTTTCCCACCATTTACGCAAAGTAAATTCTCATTAAGTGCCAAATTGTTCTCAAATGCTGACCCTGGCAGTGTTGTCATGGAGATGAGCCGTGAGGCGACAGGCAGCCCAGCGCTGAGGAATCAGGCATCTCTGGATCCGGAGTCCCATCCCAAAACAACCCTATGCCAGGCCTCAGTGAGCCCATTCTGCCAGGCATAATGCACACTGACGGAGGCCTTTCAGAGCTTAACAAATGACGAGGAAGCACCACTGGAGAGGCCCTCTGACCACTCAAACACACACACACACACACACACACATTTGTCTTACTATCCTGGTGAGGACCTTCCAATGACATACAGTAGCTTGCAAAAGTATTCATCCCCCTTAGTGTCTGTCCTGTTTTGTTGCATTACAAGCTGGTATTAAAATGGATTTTTGGGGGATTAGCACCATTTTATTTGCACAACATGCCTACCACTTTAAAGGTGCACTTTTTTTTATTGCGACACAAACAATAATTAAGATGAAAAAACAGAAATCTGCAGTGTGCATAAGTATTCACCCCCTCAAAGTCAATACTTTGTAGCGCCCCCTTTTGCTACAATTACAGCTGCAAGTCTCTTGGGGTATATCTCTATTAGCTTAGCACATCTAGCCACTGGGATTTTTGCCCATTCCTCAAGGCAAAACTGCTCCAGCTCCTTCAAGTTAGATGGGTTGCGTTGGTGTACAGCAATCTTCAAGTTATGTCACAGATTCTCAATTGGATTGAGGTCTGGGCTTTGATTAGGTCATTTAAATGTTTCCCTTTAAACCACTCCAGTGTAGCTTTAGCAGTCTGTTTAGGGTCATTGTCCTGTTGGACCATGAACTTTCATCCCAGTCTGAAACCTCTGGTTGACTCAAGCAGGTTTACCTCCAGAATTGCCCTGCATTTAGTGCCAGCCATCTTTCCTTCAGCCCTGACCAGCTTTCCTGTCCCTGCAGATGAAAAACACCCCACAGCATGATGCTGCCACCACCATACTTCATTGTAGAGATGGTGTTCTCAGGGTGTTGCATTTGCGCCACACATGGCATTTCCCATGATGGCCAAAAAGTTAAATTTTTGTCTCATTTGACCAGAGAATGTTCTTCCATGTGTTTGGGGAGTCTGCCACATGCTGTTGGGCAAACTCCAAATGTGTTTTCTTCAGCAATGGCTTTTTTCTGGCCACTCTTCCATCAAGCCCCACTCTATGTGGTGTACACCTTAAAGTAGTCCTATGGACAGGTACTCCCATCTCCACTGTGGATCTTTGCAGCTCCCTCAGCGTTATTGTTGGTGTCTTTGTTACATCTCTGATTAATGCCCTCCTTGCCCGGTCTGTGAGTTTTGGTGGGCGGCCTTCTCTTGTCAGGTTTGTAGTGGTGACATATTCTTTCCATTTTGCTATAATGGATTTAATGGTGCTCCCTGGGATATTCAAAGTTTGGGATATTTTTTATAACCCAACCCTGATCCATACTTCTCCATAACGTTGTCTCTGACCTGTTTGGAGGCTCCTTGGTTTTCATGTTGCTTGCTTAGTAGTGCTGCAGAGTCAGGGTCCTTCCAGAACAGGTTGAGTCATACAGACATCATGTGACACTTTGATCGCACACAGGTGGATCTTAATCAACTAATTATGTGACTTCTGAAGTGAATTGTTTGGACCAGCTCTTATTTAGGGGTTTCATATGAAAGGGGGTGAATACCTATGCACACTCCAGATTTTTGTTTCTTCATCTTAATTATTGTTTGCGTCACAATTAAAAAAAAATTATGTGCACCTTTAAAGTGGTAGGCATGTTGTGGAAATCAAATGGTGCTAACCCTCCAAAATCCATTTTAATTCCAGCTTGTAATGCAACAAAACAGGACAAACACCAAGGGGGATAAATACTTTTGCAAGGCACTGTAATTATTAATGCAGCTAAGATACACCGAAATCTAACCTTAACCTCAGTAAGCAAACTGAACTTGTTTGGCTCTTTCAGTTTTTAAAATAAAAACTGTTTGTTTAAAAGAAAAAATGTTTTCCTCACAGGAATCAGCCAAATGTACCCACAAGTTCAAAACAGTCACATATTCCTGTCCTTCCTACACTTGTGGGCAGGGCCGTAACCAGGATTTTTCAAATACCGAGGTCAAACATTGCGATACATCTTATTTGCCAAAAAAAAATGTCCTAATATGGTGACTTTCATACATTTTGGAAACGAGTCAAAATCACAAGCCCAACAAGATGAACATGTAGGTGAACATGTTTATTTTAACAATTTCAAAACTGCACGAACACAAAAGTATTTTGTGTGTGTGCGTGAGTGAGTGTGGGTGAGTGAGTGTGAGTGAGAGTGACAACGCAATCTAGCCGAGCCTGAATAGACTAAAATTGCTTTTTTTAAAAAATATATGCCCTTTTCAATAGCAAAATACTAGACGGTTATTGGACAAAACTGACTAAAACGCTCCATTCGGAGACTGAGCCTCACTGGAGATGGGAGTCAATAAGGCAGCTGGGCCATAAGGTTCACGCTGCATGCTACACGTTCACGTGAAGAACCGGACCCTGGGCCATTAAACTTCATGCTTGGATGTTCACGTGTTGCGTCTGTTCTACTTTGACCGAGTAACCAACAATATGGACTCTTCGGATGACGACGATTGCCTCATTCTGCTTTTACTGAGACAGAGGAAGAGAAAAAGGAACAGAATTTGGAGCCGAGAACACTTCCTTCTGAGAGAAACCCGTGGTGAATTTCACCGAACATTCTATAATCTGCTTGACAATCCCGATGAAGAACTATTTTTCAATTATACCATTCAATTATATTTTTTCTGAAGTTTTCCCCTGAAAGCATAGCGTTATCTCCCTAGACCCGTTCTGATTGGCTGGCGCGGCGGTGACCGCATGCATTGACTGGAATTTCCATCTTCACGCCTAGAAAAAAGTGTGCATGTTCATTTCTCGCTTCACGCGTGAAGTGTGCAGCATGCAACGTGAACGCCGTTCTATGGCCCAGAGCAAGTCATGCTACGTTTGTCCACTTTTCTTTACACGCGTGCAGCGTGAACCTTCTATGGCCCAGCTGCCTAAGAGGGGCGGGACAAGACTTCCCGAGAGGAGGCTCATCTCCAGCTGCTGATCGGAGGAGGAGCTGTGAACGCGGCTGGGCTGCTCATGATTGACAGAAAGCAGTCAGAGGTGGTACATCATGTTGTAAATAAAATGTGATCATAATAAGTTTGCTACCCGTTTTCATTTCCGTTCGAAAATACAACCAATGATCAAAACAATAGTGTCTTGTGTTCACGTTAGCCTATAGTCTGGTAAGTTAGCAAAATAGCTCAAGTCTCGTCAGCACCCAATAACTTCATAAACAACAGGTCACGACTGTCCAGCCTCTTCTGATCTGAAACGCACCAAATCAAATCGAGAGAGAGAATAAAAGAGTTTGTGCCGCCTGGAAAACGAAAATCCTATCTAGCTAAGTGGCTTCGACTGTTGTTGCTTGAAATGCTAATTAAAATTGCACTGTTAATGATCATAAGCATTCCGGCACATAACTGTCAGTGACTGGCAAAATTAACTCCCCTTCTTCCCTCTTTCTTTTTCTCTCACTTGTTGACTTTCCAGAGCTGAGTTTGGTTTGTTTTAGTGTAGTAGACTTCTTCATCTTATGTCAATTTTCAGATTCCACGACTAATTGACAAACTGCCTGGCTGCGGAGTCGGACCTTGATGAGAACACTTCTCAGCTCTTGTATATCCCGCGGTGCTTAGCTGACTATCGCGAGGCTGCCTGATATGAAATGTTTCCAATGTCGGATATTTCAGCTTCGTTTAAAAATGATTATGTGGACTTTATTTTTAGACAAACAAATGAGAACAGGGGGATGCAAGCTGAATTTAGAATTTTCCACCGATCAAAGTCAGAACGATTTTCATCATATATTAATTTCACATTTCTGAGTGAAAAAAAAAATACCGTGGGAAAAAAATGCCGAGGACATGACCTCGGTGTCCTCAATGGTAGTTACGGCCCTGCTTGTGGGGTCCCCAGCAATATAAAAGTACCCCCCAAAGACAGACAGACAGACAGACGCACGCACACACACACACACACACACAACTCTGTAAACACACCAACTCTGCCTGATATTTTAGAGGGAAATATTATTTTCATTAAAACTGGTACCTTTTAATGTGACCTTGGCATCAATTTTCAAATAACTTTTATTTATCCCTTTAAAGACAATCTGAAATCAATACAGATTTTCTTCCTTGCTAGCTCAAGTCCATAGTCTGATTCTGTCCGATACACACACACACACACACACACACACACACACACATATATATATATATATATATATATATATATATATATATATATATACACACAACCCCGATTCCAAAAAAGTTGGGACAAAGTACAAATTGTAAATAAAAACGGAATGCAATAATTTACAAATCTCAAAAACTGACATTGTATTCACAATAGAACATAGACAACATCAAATGTTGAAAGTGAGACATTTTGAAATTTCATGCCAAATATTGGCTCATTTGAAATTTCATGACAGCAACACATCTCAAAAAAGTTGGGACGGGGCAATAAGAGGCTGGAAAAGTTAAAGGTACAAAAAAAGGAACAGCTGGAGGACCAAATTGCAACTCATTAGGTCAATTGGCAATAGGTCGTTAACATGACTGGGTATAAAAAGGGCATCTTGGAGTGGCAGCGGCTCTCAGAAGTAAAGATGGGAAGAGGATCACCAATCCCCCTAATTCTGCGCCGACAAATAGTGGAGCAATATCAGAAAGGAGTTCGACAGTGTAAAATTGCAAAGAGTTTGAACATATCATCATCTACAGTGCATAATATCATCAAAAGATTCAGAGAATCTGAAAGAATCTCTGTGCGTAAGGGTCAAGGCCGGAAAACCATACTGGGTGCCCGTGATCTTCGGGCCCTTAGGCGGCACTGCATCATATACAGGCATGCTTCTGTATTGGAAATCACAAAATGGGCTCAGGAATATTTCCAGAGAACATTATCTGTGAACACAATTCACCGTGCCATCCGCCGTTGCCAGCTAAAACTCTATAGTTCAAAGAAGAAGCCGTATCTAAACATGATCCAGAAGCGCAGATGTCTTCTCTGGGCCAAGGCTCATTTAAAATGGACTGTGGCAAAGTGGAAAACTGTTCTGTGGTCAGACGAATCAAAATTTCAAGTTCTTTATGGAAATCAGGGACGCCGTGTCATTCGGACTAAAGAGGAGAAGGACGACCCAAGCTGTTATCAGCGCTCAGTTCAGAAGCCTGCATCTCTGATGGTATGAGGTTGCATTAGTGCGTGTGGCATGGGCAGCTTACACATCTGGAAAGACACCTTCAATGCTGAAAGGTATATCCAGGTTCTAGAGCAACATATGCTCCCATCCAGACAACGTCTCTTTCAGGGAAGACCTTGCATTTTCCAACATAATGCCAAACCACATACTGCATCAATTACAGCATCATGACTGCGTAGAAGAAGGGTCCGGGTACTGAACTGGCCAGCCTGCAGTCCAGATCTTTCACCCATAGAAAACATTTGGTGCATCATAAAATGGAAGATACGACAAAAAAGACCTAAGACAGTTGAGCAACTAGAATCCTACATTAGACAAGAATGGGTTAACATTCCTATCCCTAAACTTGAGCAACTTGTCTCCTCAGTCCCCAGACGTTTACAGACTGTAGAAGAGAAAAGGGGATGTCTCACAGTGGTAAACATGGCCTTGTCCCAACTTTTTTGAGATGTGTTTTTGTCATGAAATTTAAAATCACCTAATTTTTCTCTTTAAATGATACATTTTCTCAGTTTAAACATTTGATATGTCATCTATGTTCTATTCTGAATAAAATATGTAATTTTGAAATTTCCACATCATTGCATTCCATTTTTATTTACAATTTGTACTTTGTCCCAACTTTTTTGGAATCGGAGTTATATATATAGAGAGAGAGAGAGTCAGAAGTTTGGACACACCCACTCATTCATAGGTTTTTTTGTATTTTGACTATTTTCTAGTCACTTGGAGTGCTTTTCAATTAATTTTAATTTAATTTAATTTTTTTCACACCTCCAAATGAACTCTCAATCTAGCTACATTACTGTGGGAGAAAAAATTTCAAACCATTCAGCGAAGACATGTCAAGATGTACATCTCAGGGTCCCCCCCCCCCCCCCCCATATTTAATTATAAAACTGCTAAAAAAAAAAACCCACAAAGAAACAAGAACACCTTTGACTTTGAACATGTTAAAATGAACTCATTGTGAAGATTAAATTTGTTCAGGTTGTCATCCTCTGACCTCACAGAAGGGGTGTGTCTTGTACTGGGGCAGAGACCAGATGGTACTTTTGCCCCTAGGGTTAAATGGTATTATATTCAGATTAAAGACCTTTGACTTCAATCTGCGTGCTTTGCAGGTATCAGCTGCATCAGACTGAAGGTCAGCACTTTCATTTAGATTTGATTAAACCATGATAACATGCAGTGGGTAGTGTTGTCGTCTTACAGCTCCAGGGTCCCCAGCTCAACCTTGAGCTTGTGTTACTGTCTGTGTTCACATATTCTCCTTGTCTCTATTAATCAGCAACTGTCCTGCAGCTCTGCCTTTTGCTTCTGGTTTCCTCTTTTACTGGCGTTCAATGAGTGGCGTTTTCTAAAATGGAACTAAGCCCATTGGCTCCTATCACAATGAATGAAGGGATTGGATACAGAGAATATTTCCAGTCTGTGTAACAGCAATATCCTGATCCTCCTTTCCTGAAACCAACAAACATATTTCAGGTAACCAGAAACTCATTAACGCATTATATTCTGCCTCTGGTTAAGGTTTCCATTTCTCGTATGTAAGCAAGACATTCTGTCTCTTTTTTCTGGACACTTTAATTTTATTTCTCACATAATATGTGAGTCAGAGTGTCACTGCTACTGAATGTCACAAACACAATAAGAGGTTTATTTATAGCAAGAGACTGATAATGTGGCAGGTAACAAGTCTTATATCTCCATCCTGTTGTCAATTTTATAAACATATTCGTTCATCTTAAGTGAGTGCTTTATGCTGGCATGTTGGATCTGGAGCCTGTCATGGGAATGCTGGGTATGAATCAGAAATATACCAGTCAATCACAGGGCACCATGCACACACATCTAGGAAATTTCATTCAATTCAATTCAGTTTTATTTATATAGTCCTTTGAACAATGGACATTGTCAAAACAGCTTTATAGAAATCCAGATATAAAGTTAAAGTTATCCCTCAGGAGCAAGCCAGAGGAGACGGTGGCAACAAAAAAACTCCCTGAGACAAAATGAAGAAGAAATCTTGAAAAGGATCAGATTTAAGATGGATCCCATCCTCATCTGGGTGACACTGGATAATGAAAATATAAATAATTTCTCTTCTGTAAGTGTATATTATAGAGTCAAGCAATGCTGTGTTGAAAGTAACGAGTATGAGCATCAGGGTTATTTCTGAATTCAGCAGAGTTTTTATTTATTTATTTATTTATTTATTTAATGTTATAGTCTCATCTCATCTCATCTTTTTCCGCTTATCCGGAGCCGGGTCGCGGAGGCAGCAGTCTGAGCATGGAAGCCCAAACTTCCCTCTCCCCAGACACCTCGGCCAGCTCCTTGGGAAGAACACTGAGGCGTTCCCAGGCCACCCGAGAGACATAGTCCCTCTAGCGTGTCCTGGATCTTCCCCGGGGCCTCCTCCCGGGGGGACATGCCTGGAACACCTCCCCAGGGAGGCATCCAGGAGGCATCCGAAAGAGATGCCCGAGCCACCTCAGCTGATTCCTCTTGATGTGGAGGAGCAGCGGCTCTACTCCGAGCTCCTCCAGAGTGACTGTGCTTCTCACCCTATCTCTAAGGGAGCGCCCAGCCACCCTGTGAAGGAAACTCATTTCGGCCACTTGTATCCGTGATCTTGTTCTTTCGGTCATTACCCAAAGCTCATGACCATAGGTGAGAGTTGGAACGTAGATCGACCGGTAAATTGAGAGCTTTGCCTTTTGGCTCAGCTCCTTCTTCACCACGATGGACCGGTAAAGCGACCGCATCACTGCGGAGGCTGCACCGATCTGCCTGTCGATCTCACGCTCCATCCTTCCCTCACTCGTGAACAAGATCCTGAGATACTTAAACTCCTCCACTTGAGGCAGGACTTCTCCACCAACCTGGAGAGGGCAAGCCACCCTTTTCCGGTCGAGAACCATGGCCTCGGACTTGGAGGTGCTGATTCTCATCCCAGCCGCTTCACACTCGACTGCAGACTGCCCCAGTGCATGCTGAAGGTCCTGGTTTGAAGAAGCCAACAGGACAACATCATCCGCAAAAAGCAAAGATGAAATCCTGTGGTTCCCAAACAGGACTCCCTCCGGTCCCTGGCTGCGCCTAGAAATTCTGTCCATAAAAATTATGAACAGAACTGGTGACAAAGAGCAGCCCTGCTGGAGTCCAACATCCACTGGGAACAGGTCTGACTTACTGCCGGCAATGCGAACCAGACTCCTACTCCATTCGTACAGGGACTGGACAGCCCTTAGCAAAGAGTTCCGAACCCCATACTCCCGAAGCACCCCCCACAGAATACCATGAGGGACACGGTCAAATGCCTTCTCTAGATCCACAAAGCACATTTGGACTGGTTGGGCAAACTCCCATGAACCCTCGATCACCCTATGAAGGGAATAGAGCTGGCCCAGTGTTCCACGACCAGGACAAAAACCGCATTGTTCCTCCTGGATCCGAGGTTCGACTATCGGCCGAATTCTCCTTTCCAGTACCCTGGAGTAAACCTTCCCGGGAAGGCTGAGAAGTGTGATTCCCCTATAATTGGTGCACACTCTCCGGTCCCCTTTCTTGAAAAGAGGGACCACCACCCCGGTCTGCCACTCCAGAGGCACTGTCCCCAACTGCCACACAATGTTGCAGAGGTGTGTCAGCCAAGACAGCCCCACAACATCCAGAGACTTGAGATACTCAGGGCGGATCTCATCCACCCCCGGTGCCTTGCCACCGAGGAGCTTGCAAACCACCTCAGTGACTTCGGCTTGTGTAATGGATGGGTCCACCTCTGAGTCATCAGCCTCCGCTTCCTCAGTGGAAGATCTGATGGTGGGATTGAAGAGATCCTCGAAGTATTCCTTCCACCGCCCGACAATATCCCCAGTCGAGGTCAACAGCTCCCCACCCGCACTGTACTGCTTCCCCCTCCTGAGGTGCCGGACGGTTTGCCAGAATTTCTTCAAGGCCGGCCAATAGTCCTTCTCCATGGCCTCACCGAACTCCTCCCAGTTCCGAGTTTTTGCCTCCGCAACTGCCCGAGCTGCGGCATGCCTGGCCTGCCGATACCCATCAGCTGCCTCAGGAGTCCCGGAAGCCAACATGGCCCGATAGGACTCCTTCTTCAGCTTGATGGCATCCCTTACTTCCGGTGTCCACCACCGGGTTCGGGGATTGCCGCCATGACAGGCACCAGAGACCTTGCGGCCACAGCTCCGAACAGCTGCGTCAACAATGGAGGCAGAGAACATGGTCCACTCGGACTCAATGTCCCCCGCCTCCCTCAGAAGCTGGAAGAAGCTCTCCTGGAGGTGGGAGTTAAAGACCTCCCCGACAGAGTGCTTGGCCAGTCATTCCCAGCAGACCCTCACCATACATTTGGGCCTGCCAGGTTTGTCCGGCTTCCTCCTCTGCCAGTGGATCCAACTCACCACCAGGTGGTGATCAGTTGACAGCTCAGCCCCTCTCTTCACCCGAGTGTCCAAGACATAGGGCCGGCGGTCAGATGAAACGACAACAAAGTCAATTATTGACCTCTGACCTAAGGTGTCCTGGTGCCACATGCACTTATGGACACACCTATGCTCGAACATGGTGTTCGTTATGGACAAACCATGACTAGCACAGAAGTCGAATAACAAAACACCACTCGGGTTCAGATCGGGGAGGCCGTTCCTCCCAATCACGCCCCTCCAGGTGTTACTGCCGTCGCCCACATGAGCGTTGAAGTCCCCCAGTAGAACAATGGAGTCCCCAGTCTAAGCACCTCTCAGTACCTCTCCCAGGGACTCCAAGAAGGCCGAATACTCTATACTGCTATTCGGCCCATAGGCACAAACAACAGCAAAAGCCCTCTCCCCGACCCGAAGGCGCAGAGAGGCGACCCTCTCGTTCACTGGGGTAAACTCCAACACATGGCGGCTGAGCTGTGGAGCTATAAGCAAGCCCGCACCAGCCCGCCGCCGCTCACCATGGACAACTCCAGAGAAGTGGAGAGTCCAGCCCCTCTCGAGGAGCTGGGTTCCGGAGCCCAAGCTGTGCGTGGAGGTGAGCCCGACTATCTCTAGCCGGTACCTCTCAACCTCCCACACAAGCTCAGGCTCTTTCCCTCCCAGTGAAGTGACATTCCATGTCCCAACAGCTAGCCGCTGTGTTCGGGGATCAGGTCGTCTAGGCCCCTGCCTTCAACTGCCACCCAATCCACACTGCACTGGCCCCCTACTACTACCTCTGTGGGTGGTGAACCCACAGGAGGTCGGACCCACGTCACTGCTTCGGGCTGAGCCCGGCCGGGCCCCATGGGCAAAGGCCCGGCCACCAGGCGCTCGCATACGAGCCCCAACCCTGGGTAATGTTATAGTGCATCTATCAATTCAAGTGAAGTTATTGAGTATTCAATGATTGAGACTTGAGCATAAACTACTTGTAGCAAGTATGGTCTTTAGGCTATCCAAGCAAGAACAATCACAGCCATCTTTAGGGTGTCGATGTGGTGCCATCCACAGCAATCTCATGGTGATCTTGAGACTTTCCATGTGGGCTATCCTCAGCAGCAGGTGTAGGAGGCTCCAAGCAGAAGTAAAGCACCAGGATAGATTGGGCACGTCTGGATGGCAGAAGGAGCCAAGAACACTGGTAGTCTCATCAGGCAGCAGAAGTAACATGCATGGGGGGAGCCAATTTTTGTGACTTTTTTGGGGTGTGGGAGGAATCCAGGGAAGTAGAACCAGGAGGCAACCCACAGACACTGAAGAACCATAAATAATTTTTAAAAGTACAGTGTATCTGAGAGTGTATATATAGTTGTACCTGATAAAATTATGTCTTTAATGTAATTAATGCAGATATAGACTAGGTGTGCATAATGAAGTGGCCATTGAATCAATACGTTTAATAAAGTTTTCGTCACTGATCATGAATAAAGGTTACTTATTACTGAGGCAAGTGTTAAATGAGTTCCATGGTCACAAAGCTTTCACAATTTGTCTTCGTAAGCTTGAAGACAAATGTTAAAAGAACAAACTTTGGATCGAAACACTGGCTGTGAAAACATTCAGGGCTGTACTGATCAGCTGAGGAACCACTTTTGCAGGGCTGCATTTCTTGTGCCAACATTTCTCAAATAACTTCATAATATTTATTCAATGGTTAGTATTCATTTTCAGTTTTCAAGTTTTGACTCCTGCTTTAACATGAACAAGTGCAGTTGAAGACTGCTGTCTGTCCTGGCTCCCCATTGGTGGAATGACCTTCCCATTGAGGTCAGAACTGACGACTTTCTGACCACCTTCACGCAAAGACCGAAGACTCCCGTCTTCAGGCTGCACCTCTCCTCTGCTTCCCTGCCCATTGTATAACTGCATATCGGTCTTGACCAACCCAGGCTGTGTACTGTCTAGTCTGGGGTTAGCCTTTGGAGTTTTATTTTTCTATTTAGTTGTACTTTGTCAGTTCATTTTTATGGTTGGCTGTTTGTGGAATGTTGGTACTTCAACAGAATATTACAGTAGGCTAAGTGTTATTCTGTTACTTGTTCAGTTGGCACTATAACTTTCTTGTCAAGAAGTTCAGCACTTCTGGTACCTGACTTTTGCACTTGTTGTACATTGCTCTGGATAAAAGTGTCTGCTAAATGCCATGTAATGTAATGTAACGAACAACTTGTTTTGAAATCTAGTCTTGTGAAACACTGAAGATGTCAAATAATCATTTGGATTAGCCAGTGATAGGTTTTGCTCTGTCTGTACTGAAGGAGGTAACAGGTTGAATTGACAAAGTATGATCTAGGAATATACACCTCTGCGGCCTACGAGATTCTGCCTCACGGATCGATCCGGGACCAACGGTCACTGACACAGATACAGCTGTTCAGAGATGTTTCGCAGTTTATTGAAAGACAAACATGAATATCCACATTCAAGAGTGTGTTGTAGCTATATGATTGGAAGATGGGATTTACGAAGCCAAGTTATCTGTGTATGACAAAGTAACGTCAATGGATGATGAAGCATCACATCAGTGGCCACAATAACCTTATGGAAACAGACAGCAGACGTGCAAGTGAAGATAAGTGTCAAGGATTTAACTAGAACTAGCCAAAACAAGAAGCAATCAAACCAGCCTAGACCAGTTTCAAGCATGCCAAACAGATATCTCTATCAGTCAGGTGGATTATTTTTTTTAATAATAAATCTAAATTTAAACTGATTTATATATAATTAAATAATCATTCCATGTTAATATTAACTGGTTATTTTAAATAATGTATGCTAATTGTACATGCTAGTCAAATTATTTTAATATCAGTGAAACTATTGAAAACGTTCTGTATGAGGAAGCATCCCGATTTCCGGCATTGTCGTAAAACGAGTGCTGCTTTACGGCAAATCGGAAGTCAGTTGCTCCAGTAGAGAAACATGTGAGAAAGTCTGGCTGTTACTATTTAGAGCCTGTGCATCTATGAAGTGTACTAAAACTGTTAACTTTTAAGTGTATAATATACTTTAATTGTATCCTAGTTTATATATGCGAACGTAAACATTTTATTAAAATTACATTTATTGAAAAAAAACCCCGTAATGTTAAGCAAGCAGTAAATGAGCAGTTAGCCATCTAGCTGACTACATAGCATTTGGTGTGAGGAGCTGTCAGGATTTTAATCTTAAGTATAAAACTGATACTTCAGCAATGTTTTATTTCATCGGTCTTGGGCTCGGTGATGCTAATGACATCACGGTAAAGGGACTGGATATAATCAAGCGATGCAGCCGTGTTTATCTGGAAGCCTACACGTCCATTCTGACTGTGGGGAAGGAAGCACTGGTATGGAAAACATGCATGAAACGTGACTTTTTAAAAACCTAATCTCAGTAATATTGTATAACAGTGACGTGTACATATGGAGTGGCAAAAGACCATTCCGGCATTACCCAAACTGAAATCCATGATCTGCTAAATGAAATAATTATTGCAGCCTTGTAAGATTTCCCCCCTAAAATCTCTCTAGAATAACTAAAACAACAAATCAGATATTCTGCACATACAATTTTATACAATACATTGTTGGATGGTGTCCTGAAGTACTTCATAACTCGCCCACTTTAACCCTTGAAGGGTTGTTGATTAAAAGATAGATAGATTGATTGATTGAATCAGGCTAAAAAACAACCCCTAAAATTCTATAATAATGATTAGCATGGTTTAGATGTAAGTTGGGGTGTTTAGGCTGATTTAATTGGTGGCAACTCATCACACTCCCGGGGGGGGGAATCATACTAAACTGGGGTGAGTTTCCCAAAAGCCTCTTAACGCTAAGAGCATCTTAACTAGGAGAGAGAGAGAGCATTCATTGTGATGCTCGCGCTACCATTTAACGATGATCTTTGTGCTATGATGCTTTTGGGAAATTCACCCCTGTACAGTTCTTTGTCACATTTTTTACCTTAAGTGTGTGTTTTTACCTAGAAAGGCGCATGGCGTGTACCTCTGAGGCTTTACTCTAAAAGGTAGTTATGATCTGTTTATGTACGTGCAGGACATTAATAGTGAAAAGTATTTTCACATTTTCAGGTGAAAAGTAGTTTAAATATTATAATCTTTATTAGCATAAGCTTTAGGTTAGACATCTTGAAATGTGGAACTGACACTCCGTATTGCCAGCTGTTTTAGGGGAAAGGCTCTAGAAGTGGGCAGATGATGCCATAGACTAATTTGCATATCAGACATATTAGATGAAGGAGAAAGATTTTTTTTGAAGACAATAGAATGCTGTTTTACCAGAAAACAAAATAAAAGATTATAGCCTATGAAAATAATTCATCTTGAGTCATGGCACCACAAACTATTTATGTCTCATTCTCATCTCATTATCTCTAGCTGCTTTATCCTGTTCTACAGGGTCGCAGGCAAGCTGGAGCCTATCCCAGCTGACTACGGGCGAAAGGTGGGGTACACCCTGGACAAGTCGCCAGGTCATCACAGGGCTGACACATAGACACAGACAACCATTCACACTCACATTCACACCTACGGTCAATTTAGAGTCACCAGTTAACCTAACCTGCATGTCTTTGGACTGTGGGGGAAACCGGAGCACCCGGAGGAAACCCACGCGGACACGGGGAGAACATGCAAACTCCACACAGAAAGGCCCTCGCCGGCCACGGGGCTCGAACCCAGACCTTCTTGCTGTGAGGCGACAGCACTAACCACTACACCACCGTGCCGCCCAACTATTTATGTATTTACAGAATTCTATTATTTCTTTCAAGAAAGCAGACAAAATAAAGACATAAGGGAAATGCATGGAGTGCCTTTAAACAAATTACAAAGAATTGTGTGGATGGACAGACAATTTTAATAGCGAATGGTTGTTGTGAACAATAGCGATCAGTGATTAGAATTTAACTTTACACATTGGTGGTGAGTTGAGTGAGCCTGTTCTCTGAACTTGTACAACCAAAAAGCTGTGATGTGAGCTGGAGAGCCATATCAAGTGCAGGACCGTCGCTAATATCTGTTCCAAAAGTCACTAGATTTGTGCTTAGTGACAGCCACTATGTAAGAAGTGCTGACATTGGAGCTTATTGTTGTACAAATACATAGAAATAGAATAGAATAGAATAGAAAGCCTTTATTGTCATCACACAGAGTATAATGAAATTCAGAGCTGCTCCATAAAGTGCACACACACATAGAATAAAAAGAAAAGGTATATTCAAAATTGCTGTGTACTCATTGCTCAGTTGTGTGTGTGTGTTCGTTCGTGCAGGAGGAGTATTATGGGCGAGAGCTGATTTTGGCAGACAGAGACATGGTGGAACAGGAGGCAGATGTGATCCTCAAAGGTGCTGATGTCAGTGATGTGGCCTTCCTCGTGGTGGGAGATCCATTTGGGTAAAAAAAAAAACAAAGAATATGAACCTACAGTGCACTGCATGCTTTACTTGTCTTTACCACGATCTATCACAACATCCATAATTTTCATAAACATGCTTTGGATTATAGCTCATTAAATACAGTAGTTAGAATTCTTACAACCCCAATTCCAAAAAAGTTGGGACAAAGTACAAATTGTAAATAAAAATGGAATGCAATGATGTGGAAGTTTCAAAATTCCATATTTTATTCAGAATAGAACATAGATGACATATCAAATATTTAAACTGAGAAAATGTATCATTTAAAGAGAAAAATTAGGTGATTTTAAATTTCATGACAACAACACATCTCAAAAAAGTTGGGACAAGGCCATGTTTCCCACTGTGAGACATCCCCTTTTCTCTTTACAACAGTCTGTAAACGTCTGGGGACTGAGGAGACAAGTTGCTCAAGTTTAGGGATAGGAATGTTAACCCATTCTTGTCTAATGTAGGATTCTAGTTGCTCAACTGTCTTAGGTCTTTTTTGTCGTATCTTCCATTTTATGATGCGCCAAATGTTTTCTATGGGTGAAAGATCTGGACTGCAGGCTGGCCAGTTCAGTACCCGGACCCTTCTTCTACGCAGCCATGATGCTGTAATTGATGCAGTATGTGGTTTGGCATTGTCATGTTGGAAAATGCAAGGTCTTCCCTGAAAGAGACGTCATCTGGATGGGAGCATATGTTGCTCTAGGACCTGGATAAACCTTTCAGCATTGATGGTGTCTTTCCAGATGTGTAAGCTGCCCATGCCACACGCACTAATGCAACCCCATACCATCAGGGATGCAGGCTTCTGAACTGAGCGCTGATAACAACTTGGGTCATCCTTCTCCTCTTTAGTCCGAATGACACGGCGTCCCTGATTTCCATAAAGAACTTCAAATTTTGATTCGTCTGACCACAGAACAGTTTTCCACTTTGCCACAGTCCATTTTAAATGAGCCTTGGCCCAGTGAAGACGTCTGCGCTTCTGGATCATGTTTAGATATGGCTTCTTCTTTGAACTATAGAGTTTTAGCTGGCAATGGCGGATGGGACAGTGAATTGTGTTCACAGATAATGTTCTCTGGAAATATTCCTGAGCCCATTTTGTGATTTCCAATACAGAAGCATGCCTGTATGTGATGCAGTGCCGTCCGAAGATCACAGGCACCCAGTATGGTTTTCCGGCCTTGACCCTTTCGCACAGAGATTCTTCCAGATTCTCTGAATCTTTTGATGATATTATGCACTGTAGATGATGATATCTTCAAACTCTTTGCAATTTTACACTGTTGAACTCCTTTCTGATATTGCTCCACTACCTATTTGTCGGCGCAGAATTAGGGGGATTGGTGATCCTCTTCCCATCTTTACTTCTGAGAGCCGCTGCCACTCCAAGATGCTCTTTTTATACCCAGTCATGTTAATGACCTATTGCCAATTGACCTACTGAGTTGCAATTTGGTCCTCCAGCTGTTCCTTTTTTGTACCTTTAACTTTTCCAGCCTCTTACTGCCCCGTCCCAACTTTTTTGAGATGTGTTGCTGTCATGAAATTTCAAATGAGCCAATATTTGGCATGAAATTTCAAAATGTCTCACTTTCGACATTTGATATGTTGTCTATGTTCTATTGTGAATACAATATCAGTTTTTGAGATTTGTAATTATTGCATTCCGTTTTTATTTACAATTTGTACTTTGTCCCAACTTTTTTGGAATCGGGGTTGTAATTATAAACTGATACATTGGCAGTTAGCTCATATTGGCTGATAACATCAGCACACTGATTTATCAGTCAGGCCCTAGTGTGTACGCGTGTCTCTCTGTCAGGGTGTCTGTATCTACAGTACCAGTCAAAAGTTTGGACACGCCTAATTCAGTACATCTTTAATTTTTTATAAATTAAGTCACTTCACATCTTAAAGTAATGATGGATGTCGTTTCTCTTTACTTAGTTGAGCGGTTCTTGATATAATATGGATTACTACAGTTGTGGAATAGGGCTATTTACTGTATTTTTATTATTTACTATTTACTGTTTGATCTCAAACACATTAGGAAGGCAAGAAATTGCACTAATTAACTTTTGACGAGGCACGCCTGTTAACTGAAAAGCATTCCAGGTGACTCCCTCATGAAGCTGGTTAAGATAATGCCAATAGTGTGTAAAGCGTCATCAAGGTAAACGCTGGCTACTTTGATAAATCTAAAATATCAACCATATTTTTTTTTAAACACTTTTTTTGTTTGTTTGTTTGCCACATAATTCCTTGCAGTCTCCGGATGATGGAGCAAACACTTTTCTTTTGCTTAATTCAGGAGCCCTCATTGGTCGTTGTTAATTTCTCAGACTCTTTCTCTGACCACACAGTAATATGTGGTGATAGTTTTGTGATATGGGAGTTTTTGTAGGTTTGCACTGTGTTCCTCTGCATTTTTCCTGCCTGAAACCACTCGATGGCTGATGCAGGGAGCGTCTCTGTGTATTTTCCGTTTCTGGAGAATATTTGTATTTAATGATGTTTAATGACATATTTCAAAACCAGACGCTTGACATTTCTTGGGCTGACGCTGAACTGTAAATGCTGCACTCATAAGCAGGAAAATGGCGGTTTGTGCTCGAGTGCCATAACCGTTTTTCATTTTTTGTGTCTTATTCTGTGTGTTTCTTTGTCAGTAACTTAGTTTTTTCTTTGTTTTAGAGCCACAACCCACAGTGACCTGGTCCTGAGAGCAGTGAATGCTGGGATCAAGTATCAAGTCATCCATAATGCCTCGATCCTGAATGCAGTGGGCTGCTGTGGGCTGCAGGTAGAGCTTTTGTTTTTCCAAACTCATCATAGGCAGGAACTACAGCTGATGGTCTTCTCCATGTTTCAGAGCACTAAAGGAGCGGTCTTGTAGTTATCCAGGTTCACATTGCTGAAAAAATCATATCGAGAGTGTTAACTTTGAGTGTAGTGTGCAGAGCCGTATGCCTTCCCAGCACTCGGCGCGAATCCATCAATAACATGGCTGTGTATTGAACTGTCCAAGCACCATTGTGCTCACAAAGACCTCAGCTGTTCTCACACACTGCAGACCTGGGATCAGTCCTGTGATTTATTAGTACTGTAATACAAAATAGTTTCAGTGCTGTCAACTCATCCTGGATCAGCACTGAGCTTTTATACTCTTGTGGCTCGCTTAGGGATTAGCAGTGATAACAAAAGAGCATGTGGAAAGAAGGAACACAAAACAGGTTTGCTTTTCGAATTAAGCGAGTGCAACCAGAGATGTATTAAAAGCGTGTTGCTGTTTATCCAGTCCATCCATCTGACAATAACGTTAATGTGAAAATGTGAATTTGATTGCTCTGATATGACTGGATGTACATAACTAATTATGATATACGATGCCTTTTAGTGCCTGTGTGAGCCAGCACGGGATTGCAGATCAATAAGCTCAGCAGTGTGTGTTTTTGTTGTCAGCTATATGAAAGTGAGCCATGAACTACACACACACACAGAGGCTGGCAGTGATGCCATACACATTGAGTAAAGGCCAATTTATGCTGACAACGCAGTCCTCGCAGATGGCGTCGCAGATGGCGTCTGCGTAGCCCCCCCACCTTCGCAGACGCTCTGCGCGCACCTCCCAAAAATTGTGACCACCGCAGAAGCCTCGCAGACAGCGTCGCAGACAAGAGGGCTCTGATTGGTCCACTCTACATCCGCTGTACACGCACTTCCGCTTCCCTACTTTCCCGGTCTGGTTTGTTTTCACGACCGCCATTTTTAAAAACACGAGTGAAGATGGAGCAGCACGAAGAGCGGTTGATCGAGGAAGTACGTACATCTATACGACTCCAATTCTAGTCATTATAAGTAACCGGAGGATAAACACTCCACTAACCACACCCACCAACTACTCCTAGCGATTTCGCGACTTCGTGCCCCCTTGCATTGTGGCGGTGAATAACATCGCGCACGCCTATTACTCCCCGCTCAACGATAAATTACAACTGTCTGTGAAAAGCTATCTGCGAAAGCCTTGTCTCAAGAGCATGCAGAGGCCCTAACAGGGAAGTACCTTGCCTGGTATGCAGAATTCAGAGCTCATTAAACACGTATTGGAAATCACAGCCAAAAAAGACCAAAAATGTATTTTTCGTAAACTGGAGAACAGCATCAACTTTAAACTGAGCTCTACAATGGACAATTAGGGTTTTATAGTGTTATAGAAGTCAGTGTAGGATTATATACAGTACAAAGGAATTTGGAAGCAGTTCATTTTTCAATGATTACGTATATACATTTCATGTTATTCATTCATTCATTCGTCTGTCTGTCTACTGCTAGTTGTACAATTTTGGTGAGACAGTGTCCATCGTGTTCTGGACAGACAGCTGGAAACCAGAGAGCTTCTATGATAAGATCAAGAGGAACAGGGACATGGGCATGCACACACTCTGCCTTCTGGGTAAGCAAGCTAACGCCTTCATGTAATATACTAACCCTAGGTTCACACTAGCAAGCAACAAGCAGGGTGTTTCTAATGAGAAACAGTAGTAAGTGTGTGTGTGAGATATATATATATATATATATATAGATATATATATATATATATATATAGTTTCTGAAGTGAACTACATAATGAAATGATACACTAATTGGTGCGAAAAGCGTTTGATTTCCATGTTACATGCTTGGCTTCATACTAACTTTGTTCACAGACTAGATTCAGGCCCGTTTCAAGCTATTTGGGGGCCCTAGGCAAAGGGGGATCTGGGGCCCATAATTATCCCCCCCTCGACGAAAGGCCTTATGGCCTCCTACCCACTGAAGACTTAATAAATAAACATCACACATATTGTAATCATTCTTACGATTTTTACTTAATAAATGAACTCTTTACATTATTATAAATAATTATCAAACCCAATTAAACACAAGAATAGACAAAATACACACACACACACACACACATATAGATAGATGGATAGATGGATAGATAGATGGATAGAAATAAATCAAATATGAAAATAAGACAAAGTAATATAAAATGTGCAAATAACACAACACTAAATATTTACAGTATATACACAAGTAGAAATAACTTCAAATGGTGATTTAAATGGTTACAAACATGAATAAGAATCTTAATAAGAACCAGCACACACAGAAAAGTGCAAAAGGTATAGAAAAACACATAAAAATTTAAGAATACACAACTAGAATCATGGGCAAAATGTCTAAAACTGCTGCTTCAGCAAAGGCAGCCACAATACCCTCCATGTCAAAGACCTGTGGACATCACATTCAATTGACATCAGTGCCACTTTTTTTACATAAATAGGCTATTTACGTAAAAAAGAGCTTTCTCGTGAGCCATCCCGTCCTACTCCATTCATGCTCACGACACACTAGCTACTTCTGATGAAAGCCATGCAGTTCGCTGAAACTAACTCTGACTATGACATTTTGCTAAGCACAATAAGTTAATCTGGGAGAAGTTGACAGTCTTTCACCTATTTGTGTGGCACATATTAGAATTTTTAGCCAGTCCTTGCAAGTTTGTAAGCCTGTTGTGCATGACAACGTTTACATCACGGTTATAAACACTGTCTACAAGATAACTACCATTAACGTAAGCTAGCTACCAAATTTGCTTGTCGACCCGCTTGGTATTAATGAGTGTGTACATTCTCACTTACCAGTGTCTTGTTTTTTTCTGTCTTCCTCTTCCCTTTTCTTTCTCTTCTGGCTCCCTGAGGGGTAATTTCGCTTCATATTTGATTTTGTTTTGTTTTTTTGCCGCGGAGTTCTGCAACCACTTGACTGGACGGAGATGGGCATTGAGGGGTTGACAACAGACTGTCATTGCACTTTTCAGCCAAAGCATGTAGGGAGGCGCTGTTGTGCATTAGGGGGCCCCCTTGGAACTAGGGTATTTCAACAAGTGTCATTAGGCGCTGCGCTGTCGTGCTCAAAAAGTTGTCATTGCTATTGAATACATAACCAGTCGTTCGGCAGCGGGGGCCCTTCGAGGGCTGGGGCCCTAGGCAATTGCCAAGTCTGCCTACCTTGTTGCAACGGGTCTGACTAGATTAGCAAAGCAAGCTAACTGTACTAGATTCAAGATTGCTTTATTGTCATTGTGTAAGATACACAACGAAATTCAGTGCACTGCCTTACGAAACGGGCCTCAACATGTTACATACATTAAAGAGATTTACATAAAAGGTACAAAATTTACAAACAAGAAGAAGATGTACAGACAAGGGTTTACAAATTTACAAGATATGGACAAAATTTACAAACAAGAACACTATACAATCTACAGACATTCACATAACATACACTGAGCACTTGGTAATAGATATTGCGCTGGTAATGGGTATTGTGGTAATAGATATTGCACAATAGAGGATAATGCACTTGATAATAGATAAATAGGCGTATTAGCTACATACACTCACCGGAGGAACCAATGATCTCTCTTACTTCCTTCCGAGCTTTATTTTCCTTCATAATGCACATTTAATGAGAGGTCACATAGGACAGGATAACATGTCAAACACAACAGCTCCTGTGTTTTTGCTGCAAATCTACAGCAACAATCACAAAGTACAAAACGTTGTTATTGGCTCGCTGTGACATTAGTGGATCATGACGCATAGCACAAATGCAGCATTCACACATGCGGTTTCTTTCCAGAGTTTCTGTTTCTAACCAGACGCCATCCAGTTGTTTCTGTAGCTAGCTATACCGATTGTGTGGTCATGGTTACCCAGGGAAACCATGGCAACCGCTAGTAACTCAGGACAAGAGCAGTGTAAGACATAAAATTGCTGGCAGTATAAACACATGAACATGACCGACAAAGAAACAGCAATGAAAACGTCAAAGCCAGACACATCCCTGAGGGGCTTGACTCCGCCGCTTCCCCCGCAACACAGTTCCTTTATGTGTACTCCCTGGAGTGTGTTAAATCAGACTAATTCAGACACACAAAAGAATTGAATACATCTGAATATGAGGTGTGTTTGTTTGTGTGTGTGTGTACATGCACCAGATGGTCTGCATGGGGAAATAATGATTTAGGTTTATCAACATGCATTAGAGATTTAACTACTCTCCCTAAAGGGAGCAAATCCCCAGAAGAGGCGGGGTTTTGGTGACGGGTGGCTCCGCCCTCGGTGACTGGTGGGGTGCTTAGGGCTCAGGTGTGGATCAGATCAGCAGGATGAGAGAGTGACTGTGATCTGTGTTATTAACCTCATTATTCAGTAGTGGACAGAGAGACTGGGATTATACGCTTCACCTTCCACCTCCAAGACAATCTCTGTCTCTCTCTTACATGCACTCTCTCTCTTACACACACCGCACAATGATTAGTCTATCCATCATTATATTTACGAATAAGCCAGAGATTATTTATCAGCCTGACGCAGATTACTCCACATTAGCATAAACAATTTGATTGTAAACTTTGAGGATACAAAATGAACGTGTGTGTGTGTGTGTCACTGTCTGTTTTTAGGCAAAATTCTCACCAGAAGCATTCATTTCTGTTCTTTCTTGCAACTGGTTTAATAAATATAACGTAAATATCTATAATTATTATAAACCTGCATTATCACTTTTAATGATGTAAGGAATGAATAACACACTCCTTGTTGTGCTCTTACAGGAAGATTTTAAACAGTTGACTAGTTAGTAATACTGTGTTTATATATATATATATATATATATATATATATATATGAGTGATTCCACGCTTATGGGTACTGAAATGGGGACATGAACTTATTTTTAAAAATTCACCTAAAACCATTTCTTTTTTTTACCATCAGGTCACAAAACATGTAATCTTTAATGAATGATATGTTAAAAGATAACTTTAATTTTCTGAGATGTAATAAAAACATATTTATATGCCAAAGTCAGAACGTAACAGAAGTGTTGTGGACATATATATTCTCAATTTTAACAATGTAGAATTACTTTTTGAAACATAGGAAGGTGATGTTTTAGCAAATATAATTAATAAACATGTGTAGTAGAATAAACATACACATTCTTTCAATAAGATTAACATGGTATATAGCTGGATTGTAATTAATTTGTAACAGACGCGAGATGGACAATCGTAACAGAAGTAATGTAACAGACATCATTTTGGAACTCATAGGCTTGACTTTGGCATATAAATATGTTTTTATTACATCTCAGAAAATTAAAGTTATCTTTTAACATATCATTCATTAAAGATTACATGTTTTGTGACCTGATGGTAAAAAAAGAAATGGTTTTAGGTGAATAAGTTCATGTCCCCATTTCAGTACCCATAAGCGTGGAATCACTCATATATATATGAGAGAGAGAGTGATCAATTCTAGTGTTCTATTTGTGCTTAGACGAAGAAACCCCTAAGAAAGTGCAGAACCCTGTGCGTTTTCATATTTTCTCTGTCGTACAGATATTAAAGTGAAGGAGCAGTCCTTGGAGAACCTCATGAGGTAAGTGCTTCTCATTTTGTGTCCACTCTGATTTATATCTGCTTTGTAGCACTTCGTCAGAGGAGTTTGCGGTTTATTACAGACGTTTGCTGAACATACACACAGCTGGACGAGACCCAGGCGAGCTGACAACGGAAGGAAAAATGTAGCTGTTTGTTTGACTTGGATTCTCGATATACCATCAACGGCTGCCTGAAAAAAAAAAAAGAAACGCATGTTACTTTCTCATTCAAGCAGTTGAAAAATTCCGATTTATGGCCAGCACTTTCCTAACGCACGCGTGAGCGATGCCTCTGCTTACAGAAAGGTCGTTCATTTCTTCCACACTTCAGTGCACGTTGTAATTTCATCTCTCATTTCATGTGAACCCAGGACTGCGTGGACTGGAAAGAGCAGAATCCTCAAGACCACTGCTCCTCAACCCGAATGGAAAGAGGAAAAAGCCCTAATTTCTCCCAGATTGGCTGGCTCAGTTGGATCGTTACTCGGAAATTGAATAAACGCGCACTCTGGGTTTCTGGTCAGGGCAAGCATGCTTGCTGAATGAAGTTCTGCTCTTCGTTCTGTAGAAAGGAAGGAAAATACATTTAGCACATTATATTACATTACATTACAGGCATTTAGCAGATGCTCTTATCCAGAGCGACGTACATTTGTTTCCTGTATTAAGTTAATATGAAGTTGATGGTTAATACCATCTAAACAGCGCTCGGTGCTCACAATCAGTATGTCTGCCTTAAGAACAAGTGCTGTAAGCACTACAAGTCCATTAAAGCTCTCTCACTCTCTCTCTCTCTCTCTCATTTAAAGGGGTCGTAAGGTTTACGAGCCTCCCAGGTTCATGACGGTGGCTCAGGCAGCCGAGCAGCTGCTGGAGGTGGTGCAGAACCGTCGAGAGCAAGCAGAGGAGCCAGGTGAGGAAGAAAATAGGTTTGCTACCCTCATCTCATTATCTCTAGCCGCTTTATCCTTCTACAGGGTCGCAGGCAAGCTGGAGCCAATCCCAGCTGACTACGGGCGAAAGGCGGGGTACACCCTGGACAAGTCGCCAGGTCATCACAGGGCTGACACATAGACACAGACAACCATTCACACTCACATTCACACCTACGGTCAATTTAGAGTCACCAGTTAACCTAACCTGCATGTCTTTGGACTGTGGGGGAAACCGGAGCACCCGGAGGAAACCCACGCGGACACGGGGAGAACATGCAAACTCCACACAGAAAGGCCCTCGCCGGCCCCGGGGCTCGAACCCAGGACCTTCTTGCTGTGAGGCGACAGCGCTAACCACTACACCACCGTGCCGCCCCGGTTTGCTACCCTGCACATGCATTATTGTTGCTTGATAACTAGCTAATGTTAGTTCACTAAAACAGATTGGCTGGCTAATTTTGCACGGTTGACAATCTTACACCAAAACATTGGTTTATGTTACTGTGCTCGTCTCTATAGTAACAAACCATTCACAGAGACTTTTACAGCGGACACTCCACAATAGATTTTAAAAGCATAAAATCATTGATATGGTGACAGTTTCTGTAAGCAGATGTTTATTTAACATTATGGAAGGAGTCTCCTTCAGGATAGAGAGGTTAACGTGACACGTGCGCGTGTGTGTTTTGTTTTTTTTGTCTTATTAACTTCAAGAGAAGGAGGAAAAAGAGGGAATGACTGTTTATAGTAGCTATAACGCAAGTGAGAACAGGAACTAACTTGTTTAACAACTTTAAACGTGTTCCAAGTCGAACCCTTTATAGCAAGCCAAGCATTGTTAGTTAGATTTAATATTGTCGAACGTCCCAAATAATAAGTTGGTTCCTATTCTCACTTCCATTATGGCAGCTATAAACAGTTGTTCCCTCACCAGCTTCTCTCTTCTCTCTGAAAATTAATCAACACTTTCCAACCAGTCAGATTTGATTATTTAGCAGTGCTGTGGTATAAATCATTTTAATGATGCATTTAGCAACTGTGCTTAACTATCCTTGCATAATCCCAGTTCCAAAAAAAATTGGGACACTGTGTAAAACATAAAACTGAATGTGAAGATTTGCAAATCATGGAAACCCTATATTTCATTGAAAATGGTACAAAGACAACATATCAAATGTTGAAACTGATAAATTTTATTGTTTTTGAAAAATATATGCTCATTTTGAAGTTGATGTCAGCAACACGTTTCACAGAAGTTGGGACGGGGCAACAAAAGACTGAAAAAGTTGTCATACCTTTAAAAAAAAAAAACTAATCTGGTTAATTATCAACAGGTCAGTAAGATGATTGGGTATAAAAAGAGCATCCCAGTGAGGCTGAGTCTCTCAGAAGTAAAGATGGGGAGGGGTTCACTGCTCTATGAAGGGCAAACAGTGCAGCAATTTAAGAATAACGTTCCTCAGTGTAAAACTGCAAAGAATTTGGGGATCACATCATCTATGGTACATAATATAATTAAAAGATTCAGAGAATCTGGAGAAATCTCTGTATGCAAGAGACAAGGCTGAAAACTGACATTGGATGCCTGTGATCTTCAGGCTCTCAGGCGACACTGCATTAAAAGCAGACACGTGTCTGTAGTGGAAATCAGTGTATGGGCTCAGGAACACTTCAGAAAACCATAGTGTATGAAAACTGTTCCTTACTGCATCCACAAATGCAAGTTAAAACCAGATATAAACAATATCCAGAAACCCCACCCCCTTCTTTGGGCCCGAGCTCTTTTATGATGGACTGAGGCGAAGTGGAAAATTGTCCCGAGGTCTAATGAATCAAAAGTAGAAATTCTTTTTAGAAATCATGGACGTCACGTCCTCCAGGCTGAAAAGGAGAGGGACCATCCGGCTTATCAGTGCACGGTTCAAAAGCCAGCATTTGTGATGGTGTGAGGATGCATTAGTGCACATGACATGAGTAGCTTGTACATCTGGGAAGGCATCATTAATGCTGAATGATATATACATGTTTCAGAGCAATTTGTTGCCATCCAGACAAAATCTTTTTCAGGGAAGGCCTTCCTTCTTTCAACAAGAAAATTCCAAACTGCTTTCTGCACATATTAAACCTGCATGGATCCATAGTAAGAGAGTCTGGGTGCTAAACTGGCCTGCCTGCAGTCCAGACCATTTTAAAACATTTGGTGCATTATTAAGCGCAAAATACAACAAAGGAGACCCTGAACTGTTGAGCAACTGAAATTGTACATCAGGCATAAACAGAACAACATTTCTCTTTCAAAATTACAGCAACTGGTCTCCTCAGTTCCCAAACGTTTAGTATTGTTAAAAGTAGAGGTGATGCAACACAGTGACACATGCCCCTGTCCCAACTTTTTGGAAATGTGTTGCTGACATCAAATTAAAAACGAGCATGTATTTTTCAAAAAAACAATACAATTTCTCAGTTTCAACATTTTGATATGATGTCTGTACTATTTTCAATAAAATATAGGGTTTTTATGATTTGCAAATTATCGCATTGTTTATTTTAAACAGCGTCCCCACTTTTTTGGAATTGAATTATCCTTCTAACATGTAGCTGCATCACCAAGTCCTTTTCCATTTTATTTCTGTATATAAATCTACATTGTATCTTTGTTTGCATTTCCTTTTATCTGACACTCTTCACCAGGGACTGAGACTCATTGCTTTAAGACACAGTAATAGACTCATGGCTGGACCATCTGCCACGCTGAATGATCTGTCCAGTGTTGTATGAAAAATTGGATTGCACTTGATTGAAAGTGTTTGATGAGATTATTGGCTTTGTGTGTCACTGCAGCCATCACTGAGGACACGGTGTGTGTGGGACTGGCACGGGTGGGGGCCGATGACCAGGCCATTCAAGCTGGATCTTTGCGCGAGATGGCGGAGTCTGATTTGGGAGCACCACTGCACTCCATGATCATCACTGGTCACTTGCACCCACTCGAGGTGGACATGCTGAGGCTCTTCAGCAGCCCAGAGGGTCTCAGTGGCCTGAAGATGACGGACAGCTCCACATATGTCTCATAAGAACCCGTGCAAAACTTTAACCCTCCTGCTGTGTCACGTCTGAAGCTTCAAGGAAACCACATGAATTACGTATTTTTTGGTGTAGCTCAAAAAAGATCTATGCAAGTTGCATTACAGTATGGTGTTTTTGAGTTCATTAAGTTTTCCTACGCGGCCGTTTGGGTGAATTACAGACGAGCAAATGGTAGAAAGGTCACAGGGGAAGGAAGGGAAAAAAAGTTTCATCTGGGGCAAATGAATGCTTCTGTAATTCAAAATTTGGTCTTGTCATGTGACTGTAAAACGTGCATTTTATTGCTGCTGGGTTTCCTCCAATCCCAATCCAACACGCCTTGGCTCTGATTTCTGGATATGAGCCTCATGTCAATTTCTCTCTACAAAATTTATGAAACTAATTTTCAAAACAACATTCTGCTTTTTTTTAAGCATGTTTTTAAAAAGTGCATCAGGACTGGGGTACCATGAGATACTACAACAAAAAAAAATAGCAGGAGGTCAGAGATGAAGCTGATGGGGGGGGGGGAGCAAATACTTAAAAAAAAAAAGCATATTAAAGCAGTGTGAAAAGCCCCCCCTCCCCTTCAGTCTTTCAGTTCTTTGTACCTGGATTGCAGACTAATGAAATTCATTGCATAATTTGTAGCATTTCCTTAACTTCAGAAGTTATGCCTTAGAGGTGTGAGGTTTTTAAATACCTGTCCCATCTGATCCTAACGATTCTGTCCCCAGCTGTCTGTACCTACCTGTGATATTTAACAGTTTGTGTGCAGACATCAAAGTGGGCACAATTTTTGCTCAAGCTAATTCAGTAATCCATGTATGATTTTATTAGTCCATCAAATGAAAAAGTACAAATCAGATGGCAATATAATTTATTGAATTGCACAAATGTACTGGCCTGTGGCACAGATGTTTAAAAAAAAAAAAAAATCTCCATATGGGCAATTAAATTATGGACTTCTCATATTTAAGTGGCTCATGAGCTTCATTATGGCTGAATAAAGCTGGTGTTTCATCCAGTTTTGTATGAGCAGACATCTGAGAAATAAATCAGTGAATCAATCAGAACACCATGCAGTTTAAAAAAAAAAAAAGCGCTAAGGAATGTTAAAACTGGCTAGAATGAACCTACAGCAAAACCCTTGATTTTCCAGATAGTGGATGGAGGAGATGTGTGGAAGATTGTCCGAGAAATCCACCGGGGGGAAAAGGCACTTAAGAGATCAAAGCATAATGCTGAATTGAAGTGCGGAACAACATGAGTGACTGACTTCTGCAGCTGCAAAGACATCGGACCACAGAGAAAATACTAGTGATGATTCAGTTCACATACTGTTAAAGGCTTTTCCTTCTTAAACAAAATTAAAACCTCATTCCGACTGTAATGAGGATGAGACACCAAATACAGACTAAAGTCTTTGAGGGATATTACAAAATATAGGAACATGTACAACTGTTGACCAAAGGCCTCAGTGTAGTCTTCATGTTGTTTGGCTTTCCTGGAAAGAGTCAGTGTACCATACTGTACTGTACTGCAGCCACTCCAGATTGGTCCAACTGGGTGATGACAGCATCGAGAAACCCAGAGATATTAAGAGAAGGGGTAGAAAGGGGGTCAGGGTTTGGTGATGAGCTTCATGTAGCAGCACAGAGGGCTTTGGTCCCAGGACTCCTGAATCAGGGTAACTCCTACATGGCTGCCACATCAATCTGAACGTACAGCTGCCTTACTCCTGCCTGGAGAGACAAAAACAGCGTCAAAAAAGTGTGCACTTTACTATATTTAAAAAAATAATAAAATAAATCACATATCTAACTTAGGGTTGCTATGGTCCTGGTTAATCCCAGTGCACAATTAGACCTCATAGTTGCCATTCAAAATACATTTGTCTATTAACCCATTATATTTAGAAGTATATGAAGTGGCTGTCTCGACATGTCTTTACTGAATGGCTTTAAACTTTTCCTCAAAAGCCATGTAGCTAAATTGAGAGCTCATTTAGAAATTATGGGGGAATGAAATAGAAATAAAATCTTTTAAAATTCACTGCATTTATATATACACATTTTTATTAATTAATTAGATACACTTCATGTCTTAAAGTAATGATGGATGTCGTTTCTCTTTATTTAGTTGAGTGGTTCTTGACAATCAATCAATATGGATTACTACAGTTGTGGAATTGGGCTATTTACTGTTTTTATTATTTACCATTTGATTTCAAAACGCATTAAGAAGCAAGAAATTGCACTAATTAACTTTTGACGAGGCACCTGTTAATTGAAAAGCATTCCAGGTGAGTCCCTCATGAAGCTGGTTAAGATAATGCCAATAGTGTGTAAAGCGTCATCAAGGTAAACGGTGGCTATTTTGAAGAATCTAAAATATGAAACATTTTGTTTACCACACAATTCCTTCGACGTTCTCATCTCATCTCATTATCTCTAGCCGCTTTATCCTGTCCTACAGGGTCGCAGGCAAGCTGGAGCCTATCCCAGCTGACTACGGGCGAAAGGCGGGGTACACCCTGGACAAGTCGCCAGGTCATCACAGGGCTGACACATAGACACAGACAACCATTCACACTCACATTCACACCTACGGTCAATTTAGAGTCACCAGTTAACCTAACCTGCATGTCTTTGGACTGTGGGGGAAACCGGAGCACCCGGAGGAAACCCACGCGGACACGGGGAGAACATGCAAACTCCACACAGAAAGGCCCTCGCCGGCCCCGGGGCTCGAACCCAGGACCTTCTTGCTGTGAGGCGACAGCGCTAACCACTACACCACCGTGCCGCCTCCTTCGACGTTATTTCATAGTTTTGATGTCTTCAATACTGTTCTACAATGTAGAAAATAGTCAAAATACAGGGGAAAAACAAACCTATGAATGAATAGGTGTCCCCAAACGTTTGACTGCTACTGTATATTTCACTATATCAAGTTCCTTACGCCCAGTGGTTCTCATCATTTTATGTCCGTCCCTTTGAAATCGTGCTAAGTCACACTACAGCACATCAGTTTCTCAGGACAGGGACACAACAGCACTGAAAAGCTTTTGGCTGTGTTTAATCCATTACTGCTTCATCGAATACGATGGACATCGAACACAGAAGAATATGCATTTACTGATCACGAGTAAATTAATCATTTTCGTTTAACAGCATTGTACTCTGCTGCAGTAGCAGTCAGAATTTATTTTGGCTCAGTGAGCTAGCTTTTCCTCCCAGACATTCTTTCTGCTGATAACATGATAAAAACTAAACAGTGTATGCAATTTTATGGAAAGTCATTCTCAAGAAAGAGCAACAACTAGGGGATTTCATATTTTTTTGTGCTATATACAAAGATGTGCAAAGAGATTTTATATAAAAGGTTTGTATAGAGGTTTTGTAATATTTTCTTTCTTTAGTTTTTACTGCTGGCTTGTATATGACTGAATGAAAAACCATATCAACCCTAACCAATATCATATCGAAAACGAAAAAAAAAACTAAATAAATAAATAGAAAAGAAAAACGCATCAGTAGTACATTTCACTTTTCATTTCAGTACAGCACTGCAGGTGAAATATACATCAGCGACTCTTATCCCGTTCTTCCCTCACCTGTGTGAAAATGTTGTGTGTCTGACTGAGGATCCATCGGGAATCAGCATCCGGAGCCACAAGGAGTTTCAGCGTGCCGATGTAGACGTCAGTGCACAGTGTCCAGAAGTGTGGCTCCTGCAAGTTATACACACCCTGCAGCTGCTGCACCTGGACAGAAAACCACAAGAACCCACAGCTAACGATTAGGAGGAAGCAGCACTGAAATGGAAGCAGGCAGCTGTTCTGGTCATGCTGGGATTTAAAGCCTGCCAGTCTATTTAGCATTTTCTTAAAAGAAACTGCCATTTTAAGAAGTGAAAAGAAGCAGCACTCACTCTCTGGTAGCACTCAGGAAGGGTGTGGTCAAGAGCAGGTGGAGTTCGCTGCATCAGGATCCCGATGGATTCTCTCAGCAGAGGAACCACACTGTGGGCAAAAAGATTCCTGTTTATTATGGTGTCTCAAGTTGCATGCACATATGCCATTTTGTTTTCTTGCTTACTGGACGTTGAAGTCAGGCAAGAGATATAATCTGACAAAAATAATGAGGAAAAAATACACAATAGACCAAATAAGAACATCTAATAAAATATCACTTCTGGTTGCTACTTCAGGTGCTCACTACATGGTCATTTGTCTCGTTTTAATAGTAACAACTCCTTCACGGCAACTTGTATAGTGAACACTCCAGATAAGCAGACCAAAAGCATGTGAAACGTGTAACTAAAAAGTCATGACTGCACAGTCTTTCCATTAAAAGTGCACCAATAACGTTAGTTAGCCTTATGTCTTTCACCATGTTCCCAGTTTTAGATTTGGGAAACTGTTTACGGCCTTATTTATCTTCCAAAATACTTTGTATTTAGAGAAAATTTGGAAGTACCAACCACTGACTACTGAAACCAATGACAAATGAACCACTGCTTACACCAACCTCCTCTTTCGCCAGCCAATCAGGTAGCACTTCTCATGAATATTCATTCACAAAGGAGATACTCAGATTAGGAGGCATGATCCTAATGAGTTCATGTCAAGGAGCCAAATCTGAATGGCTTGGTGAAGGACATGTTTTCTCAAATAGCCAGCCAAAAGAAACTTACTAGATGGTCTTAATTCAGAGAGTTTGTGGGTTGGCAGGCACTCCAGATATACTAATGTGTACAAGCACTGAAAAAGTGAGTTTTGCATAATGTCTCCTTTAAAATTATTCACATGCTTCAACAATACAGAACATGATCAAAAGTATGCTGTAGCTTTAAGATTTATTTTCACTGGAACTAAAGGGCCCAGACCTGTTCCAACACCACAATACCCCTGTATACAGCAAGTACCATGAAGACATGGTTTTCCAAGGTTGGAGTGGAAGAACCAGAGTGACATCAGTGCTTGATCTCACTAATGCTCTTGTGGCTGAATGGGCAAATCCCTGCAACCACATGCCAAAATCTAGTAGAAAGCTTTCCCAGAAGAGTGGAGACCAAATCTGGAATAGGATGTTCAGCAAGTACATATGAGCGTTATGGTCAGGTGTCCACATACTATTGGCCACATAGTGTATGCTTTAAGGTCAAGAACTTTTTTTTTCCCCCTCCATAATCCAGACAGCACATTAATATGACTTGTACTATAGTGTTGCTGAATTTGGATTGGCCTAAAGGTGTTGATTCATGTTCTAGAACAGCAGCTCTTGCCAGTACTACAGGTATATATTAATGCACTTGTTATACACTTATTTCAGTAGTCATCAGCTCATTCACAGAGATTTGTACAGCAGACAAGCCACAAAAACAGATTTAAAAAAAAAAAACCGTAACCGCTGATATGATGGTTCTATAAGAACTTATTTAAATATTTATTGAAAGGAGAGCCCATCGTCAGCACTTCGAAACAGATCAGAGGTAAACCTGTAATTTTCCTGACATCTTCAGGACAGAGGAGTTTTACGATGCAGTTTCTTTGTAGTGGGACAAGGTGCATTTCTTGGTGAAGGAACGACTGTTTATACATAGCTGCTTAAATGGTAGCAAGAATCAACTTGTTTTGAGGAGGTTCCATAACAAATTAAAAACTAATGATGTACCATTCATTAATTAATTAAAAAAAAAAAAATAAAAGGTTAATCCCTGGGGTAGATCACCACTTTACAGTGCAACAGTAATTCTGCTTTATCACAGGATTACTTTAAACATGGAGAACGTACCCTATGCTGATCCTCTACCAAATTTCCTTTGCAGAATAAACAATAATAAAAATTCAGGGGAGAAGCAGGCAGTATGACTCACCATCTAATTTTTTTTTGTCTCAAAAACGGCAGGTCAGACCAAAACTAGCGAGCAGTCAAGCGTCGATACAATGATGATCATTGTTTTGCAAGAACCAGATGACCGCTGACTGGAACCAATGACAGACCATGCTGCTGCTCATGACGTGGTCAACATAGCTAGCATGTGACCTCACAGCTGGCGTGGCAGTCCTGTGCTAACCACACATGGCACTGCTTCTACATCATCTACTGTAGCATGATCTTCATTCCCTTTACCAAACCATCAACCGTCGACCACGGACGCATATGGGAGCCATTAGAGGGTTTCTGGGCTTGGCCTACTTTCCTCTCCCCTCATCAATTCCGTTTTACCCCTTTTCACCTAAACCCCAATCATAGCTTCGTCTTCAACACAGGCTTGCTTTTAAGCTAAGCAGTCACCTAGTGCTGAGATGTACTTTATCATCCATCAACATCTCTACTGCAGTCAATTGCACAGTGTCAGAGTCACAGATATGAATCTGCAGTAAACAAACATTTATACCTCTTTAAACCCAAATTATATTATCATCTGCGATTTCTCAATAATCACACAGAGATGAGAGTTTCCTTAAGAAGCTACACATAAGCATTCGGTTTTAGACCTCTATTAGGGTTAAACAGGGCTGGTCAATTAGGCAAAAATGTATCCCAATACTTGACAGACTTCAGGCAATGTGCTTTACAGCATTTAGTTTTACTAACAAATGTGTGGAGCCAGTGAATAAAAGTTTACAAAAAGTAAAGCATTTAATAAGGAAAATAAATGTTTACTAATATTCAGTTCCTTGGTCTCATCTCATCTCATTATCTGTAGCCGCTTTATCCTGTTCTACAGGGTCGCAGGCAAGCTGGAGCCTATCCCAGCTGACTACGGGCGAAAGGCGGGGTACACCCTGGACAAGTCGCCAGGTCATCACAGGGCTGACACATAGACAACCATTCACACCTATGCTCAATTTAGAGTCACCAGTTAACCTAACCTGCATGTCTTTGGACTGTGGGGGAAACCGGAGCACCCGGAGGAAACCCACGCGGACATGGAGAGAACATGCAAACTCCACACAGAAAGGCCCTCGCCGGCCACGAGGCTTGAACCCGGACCTTCTTGCTGTGAGGCGACAGCGCTAACCACGACACCACCGTGCCGCCCCAGTTCCTTGGTATTTTAAAAAAAATAATAAATAAATAAAGTGCACAATGATGTTAATATTTTGCAATATTTATACATCATATCACCCAGGTCTAAAAATACTGCATATTTTTAGTGCTTACACTTTTACCTCATTCATTAAAGAGTTTTGTAGAGGTATAGAATACATTTCCAACTTCCACTGTTGAATCCTCATATCCGATTGGTCAGGAGGTGTTGATTAAGTAAGGAAATGTGTACAGCAAGCTGCTTCGCTCTGCATCGGGCTCCTGAATCACCCTGTCAGGGTTTATTTCACAATAATGACCAGTTCACTGTACATTATTATGCTTATTACAGAGCTACTATCAAAGAAAGCAATAATTTGACAAAAACTGATTTAAAATGATTTTATCGATTTAAAAATGATATAATTATTGCTTCTGCTTAAAAAAAAAAAGTTAGATAGATTCTATGGTTAGAACTGCGTCTATAGCAACGTAACCTTCGTAAAATTAACCTACTTATTCACGTAATTCAAGAAAGACCTATGGCGTTTTCTGGTTGAGTAACTTTGTGTGACATGGTGAACTAAACATTGCTAATTTGAGAAATAAAACTTACTGGACTTCTTTCTGCAGACTGATATGATTGTACATGGTCCTCCAGAGTCTATCAGACTCCGTGATCAGAACGGTGTCCATAGCAACCAGTCTGCTATTCAGAAATAACAGACCTTAGAATGCCGTAATTGACCAATCAGTACCAAGTATTGAACAAAGCTGTGTAATAATCTTCTAGAACAGCAGCTCTGACAGTAGCACAGCTCTCTGTCATAGTCATTCTAATACATTATTGTTTCTATAGTAACGGCTCATGCACAGACTTGTACGGTGAACACTCCAGATAAACGGATTAAAAGCATGTGCAATTGTTGAAATGGAGATGATTTCTGTAAGGAGACATTCATGGAAGGAGCCTCCAGTGTAAATCTGTAAGCACACTAGTCACTTTATTAGGAACACCCATAGATCTGCTGTTTTATGCAGTTATCTAATCAGCCGAGCCCTTGACAGCAGCACAATGCATAAAATCATGCAGATACAAATCAATATCCTCAGCCCATGTTTACATTAGACCATATCAGCGGATCATCAGATTAACGTTTTTAAAACGATTAGTGTGCACACAGCAACACCAATACACGGATACGCTCGGCTCCGCAGGCATCCTGCGCTCCAAATCACTCCGCCCTGAACAGCGAGTGCCCTCTGGAGGGTGCGCACTCCGGCCCTGCGCAGCTCACACAGAGCGCGAGTGAAGTGCACAAGCTGTGTTTCTTGACTGAGCCGCTGTGTGTGTGATCCCAGCGCATATCACTTACCACTTGCAAGTGGAAGGATGGCAAGCATAAAGACAATCATAACTACACAATGGGCAGTATTTGCATCAGTATTTGCAGTATTTTCATACTTTTATACTCTTTAATGAAAGGTGATACAAGGCGGAAGTCCGCGCCGTTTTTCAGCAGTCGCGTCACATGACCAACGCCAGCGAATCAGGAAGGTGGCTGTCACAGTGACGTTGTCCAATGAGACGCCAGCTAGAGCTCAGCACAGCGTATCCGCGTATTCTCAATGTTTACACAGCACCGGAGCTGACACGATCTGGATTGAATACGTGGACGCTGGCGGATTCCCGTTTCCCGGCGGTTTAATGTAAACGGACAGTGCATCCGCGAAGAAAACGAGACAGATACGGTCTAATGTAAACTTGGCCTCAGTTAACGCTCACTTCAAACATCAGAATGGGAAAACTTGATCTCTGTGACATGGGTGTTGGTACCAGATGGACTGGTTTGAGTATTTCAGAAACTGCTGATCTCCTGGGGGTCACACACACACACACACACACACGTTTGTAGAGTTTACACAGAATGGTGCGAAAATCCCAAAACACTGAGTGAGTGACCGTTTGGTAGGTGGAAACACCTTGTTGATGAGAGGTCAGAGGAAAATGGCCAGATTGGTTCGAGCTGCTAGGAAGGATATAGTAACTCGTATAATCACTTTTTACAACCATGGCGAGCAGAAAAACATTTCAGCATGTAACAGCAGAAGAACACATTGGGTTCCACTCCTGCAGCCAAGAACAGGAATCTTAATCATGAACAAGTTCCTATTAACGTGGCTGTTGAATGCAAGTTTTCAGACACTGAAAAATCTTGACATTGAGCTTATGGGGAACTAAAAGTAATTGTGTGTGTGTGTGTGTGTGTGTGTGTGTGTGTGTGTGTGTGTGTGTGAGAGAGAGAGAGAGAGAGAGAGAGAGAGAGAGAGAGAGAGAGAGAGAGAGAGTGAGTGAGTGAGAGAGAGGAGGAAAAAAAAAAGTGAGGAAACAACTGTTTATAGCTTCTATAATGCAAGTGAGAGCAGGAACTACTCCATTTTGTGGCTGTTCCATAACATTAAATGTAATTATACAGATAAAAAACCCTCTTATTCTTTAATAAATAAAAAATTGAAATGGTTGATAATCTACAAAGCTACACACACACACACACACACACACACACACACACACACACACACGACAAGCTTTTATAGGAAATGAATCAACTTCATGATGGTAACAGTGCCACTGCATCAACACCCCCCCGGCTATTTTCCTACAATAGCACACCACCAAATGATTTATTCCTTACTTGTACCCAAAATTGAATTTAAATTCTTTATATTCAATGTAGATGTTCAGCACTTTACATAAGCTCTACTCTCCTCATGTTTGGGCTTTAAAAATGAAAACAGGAAAGTGCTACATGAGAGGACCTCCAAGTTCTGACATCATAGTATTGTTTCAGACTTCCTGTGCTTGTAGATGAGTCACTGTTAAGCATACGTTCACTGCACGTTACTCACTGAAGGGCTTACTCAGACTAACGAATGAACACAACTGATCGTTTAAACTGGACCTGGGACAGTTGTCTCACTACATGAAACATATGAAACTAATTCAGCACATCTCCCCATGAGAGTCTAAAGTGGTTGCTCACATTTGAATTTTTCCTACAATTTCTTTTTCCTCAATATATTCTGTACGTATTTTCAAAATATTACTTTTTTCTGGTAAATTGGTTCGTTATTGTTGAAGAAGAACTTTATTCAAATCACACATACACTTGTGAAATTCCTCTTTGCATTTAACCCATCTGAAGCAGTGAACACACACACACACACACACACACACACACACACACCCCATTGCTGCCCAGTGCTCTGGGTAGCCATGCTAACAGCGCCTGGGGAGCAGTTGGGGGTTAGGTGCCTCACTCAAGGGCACCTCAGCCTAAAGACGCCTCATGTTAACCTAACTGCATGTCTTTGGACTGTAGGGGAAACCAGAGCACCCGGAAGAAACCCATGCAGACACGGGGGTGGGGGAGACGGACATGCAAACTCCACCAAAAAAAAAAAAAAACGCCCCTGTTGGCTGCTGGGCTCAAACCCAGAACTCTCTTGCTGTGAGGCGACAATGCTAACCACTATACCACCACCATGCTGCCCAAATATTAACAACGTTTGTTGAAATATTATTCTTTTTATTTTCAATATACTGGCACTTGTTTTCCCTCAAAATATTGCATTTCCTTTCATAGAAATATTTTTCTTTGAAACACGATAAACTATATTTAACCCAGTTTTCTTTCTCAGCTGTCCAAAGTCAACGACATATGAACACAACACAAGGGTTAAGAAATAACCAAGAGAAAGCAGAGTGTAACTGCAGCTTTCGACTTTAAATATAATAGAAATTTTGGATTTTTGAAAGTAACATTTAAGTATATGGGTGCCATTTATTATGGTTTGGATGAAAGACTGAATTAGTGGCATACTGTTTGATAGAAATCAAAGTGCTCGCTGCTCAGAAACTGCGGTCTCAGATTGACTCTCCAAATATGTCCAACATATTGAGAGACTAAAAATAAAGGCTGCTTCTGTGAAACTTCTGAAACAGAGGTTTTGCCTTGTGTGTGTTTGTGTTTTTTTTTTTTTTAAGGAGGGAGAGCTGGAGATTACAAGTGCAGCCTTGAACATGGTCATTAGCTAAAGCCAACTGAGCTGGAAACTGAAACATTTCAAAAAGACCCAGCTGGGGAGCCTGTCATTAGAGAAACCGGAGCTGCTGCTGGCATCGAGTGACGTGTGGCATGCCTATCTCGTCCGACCATGAATGCTTCCCACAACAGACACATCCAGACCCTCCCAAAGTTCTCACAAAAAAGCCTGCTGTAAACATCCAGCACGCCGGTGTGTAAATCTCAGCTGAAAGAGATGTATTCTTTGCAACAGGTTCTCAAACTTGTGAATAAATTTCATTCATTTCAGCCTCCCCTCCCCACAACGCAAAGCTTGTGAGGCATTCAGGTTTAAAAACAAAACCCCAAACGCTTTTTACACGCCGACACACTAACTTCACCGAGCCATTGCTAAATACTACACCTCTGATCACAGCCAGTTAAATCCATCCTCATGAGCTGGGCTTAACATAAAATGTTAATTTATGTTAATATTTCTCCCTCTGGGCAATCATCTGGCTCTGAGCAAGGGCTTAAAGTGATTAAGCAGCATTTTGGAAAGACTCCCTCAAGACCGTTTGAATCTGATTTTTAAATGCGAGACTCAAGTTGATCATGGTTAAGGTCTTAAAACAAAACCGAAGCCTTCTCTCTAGCCTACTGATTTCCTGGAGCTGGAAAATGCATGTTTCAGCTCTTCAGTCACTGGAGTGTCCATCTTACAGTCCAACTACAGAAACCACAGGCATTCCCACAGAGCTGCAATAGTACATGACCTCCCTGAACAAACGAGAAATGATGCCAGAGGAACAATCAGCCAAACTCAAGACAAGCAAATGTAAAAGGACACCAAATTTAAAAATCACTCCTAAACACTCAGCTAAGAATTTCACATGTTTCTTGGACTTTTAAACATTTAAAAAAAAAAAAAAAAATTATAGATGGCACGGTGGTGTATTGGTTAGCGCTGTCGCCTCACAGCAAGAAGGTCCGGGTTCGAGCCCCGTGGCCAGCGAGGGCCTTTCTGTGCGGAGTTTGCATGTTCTCCCCGTGTCCGCGTGGGTTTCCTCCGGGTGCTCCGGTTTCCCCCACAGTCCAAAGACATGCAGGTTAGGTTAACTGGTGACTCTAAATTGACCGTAGGTGTGAATGTGAGTGTGAATGGTTGTCTGTGTCTCTGTGTCAGCCCTGTGATGACCTGGCGACTTGTCCAGGGTGTACCCCGCCTTTCGCCCGTAGTCAGCTGGGATAGGCTCCAGCTTGCCTGCGACCCTGTAGAACAGGATAAAGCGGCTAGAGACTATATATCTCCTGCTGTATTCTGACTTGGATTGAATAGCTGCGCGTTTTAAATCCATGTGCTTCTGAATAAAACAGATTTGCACAGTAGCACAAGGACATCTAATATTCAAGAGAATAATAGTACACAGAAACTTGTAACTTGAGAACACCAAGCTATTCTCTTGACAATTGTTTTCCTTTCTCACAGCTTTCTGTTAACTGACCATGTGTGGGGGAAGAATTGTTCATAAATTAATTATTGAACACTGAATTTTAATAATAGCCGTTTTATAAAAGTAATGTACAACATGCATTACAGTGATCATATCACAGGTAAGGGTGTTCTTAGGCAAGACTCAAAGCAGCATGTATTGCTTTAACATTTAAAGGCCTAGAAAAGTGCTTTTTTTTTGCACTAAAACAGAATAGCAGTTAAATTCGGCAAGGTTTATCGAGTCCCTGGACAGAGGCAACTATTCTCTAAATCGCACAGTAGCGGATATAATCGCAGATGAAAGCCGAGTAAACTTAGCCCTTTTAAAACCACCCGAAAGTAGCAGACTGGAGCCATGTGACATCAGTGGTGTGTGTCGGCCGCAAACAACATGATGAGCGAGCAGGAATTTTGTGAGGGAGAAACTAAGTTTTAGTAGTTTTTCATCAGTTCAAGTTGATGACAATGTACTGACAGAGGAAGAAGTGGCCAGCAACAGGGAAGAAGGGAGAGGTATTTGACCCTACCGATTCGAGCCAGAATTGTCCGATGAGAGCAGGGACAGTGACAATGATGAACCCGAGGACGATCATGAAGACTGACTTGCAAATATGGAAGGGTAAACTTTTCAAAACGTTCTTAGAATTAGAATAGACTTAAAAAAAAAAAAAAAAAAAAAAAAAGAAGGAGGATATGCTAGCCTAGTACAGCTACAGCTGACAGTCTTCAGTTCAACTTTTCCGTGGCCGTCCATCGCCGGCAGTAGACCGCCCAGTAAATGCGCGATGGGGGGTGGGGGTGTTTGGATGACTGGAAGTTGAAGATGCATTCCTCAAGTTAGTAGTATTACAGTATGTTGGAAACAAAATGCTTTGCAGTTCATTGTAGCAAAGTCTTGACTAATTAGTGATTACCTTTATCTTTCGGGAAAAGGAACAGGGCCACTCCCTCCACAGCATTTGTGTTGCTGCACCCGGCAGCGATAGGTCGCTTTCCGGGCTCTTTCCCTTTTTTCTCTCCCCCTTCTTCTCTATGTGGAAAAACCACCAGTAAAACCACCCACACTCCTGACATCGTGTGAAAGCCAGCTAATAATGGCGACACTGGGACCAGGATTCCCTTGGCGGGAAATTTAAACTCGACAAATTCTGAATGCTCCCGACATTTACGACGTGGGTTTCAATTATAAGTTATTATCCAAGGAGGAAAGGGGTACATTTCTCTAGGCCTTTAAAATAACCTTCATTTGTCCTAAACACACTACAGGTACAAAGAAACGGCTATGGACTATAAGATGCATATTCATTCCTCTACATCCATTTGTTAATGTTTTTAGTAGGAGTGACACTGCGGTCTTCTGCTGCCCTAGGTGGTAAAATAATATTGTTGAGTAGTGTTAGACATTTTAAATCCTGTAGTTATGTTCGCAAAATAAGAATTATCAGTAATCTGACAAACAAAAACCATGGACTAAATGTATTATAAGGTTTCAGCATTAAACGCTATTGTATAATGGCTGTATATAAGGATTAGGATGATGACGACATTAGCGAAATCATCAAGCCCATGAAAGGAGAAAGCTCTAAATGAACTAAAACTAAACTAGTATAATTATTAGTATATTTTTTTTTACAAAGTAGACAGAATTTTCTGGCATATAGTACTAGTGAAAAATTTGTATACCCCTACTTATTCATAGACTTCTGTATTTTGACCATTTTTTACACTGTAGAACAATATCAGAACTATGAAATAACAAATGGAACCTATATGGAATTACGTGATAAACAAAACAGTGTTAAGAAACAAAATGTGTTTGATATTTTAGATTTTCAAAGTAGCCATCATTTACCTTGACGCTTTACACACTATTGGCATTATCTTAACCAGCTTCATGAGGTAATCACCTGGAATGCTTTTTAATTAACAAGTGTGCCTCATCAAAAGTTAAATTAGTGCAATTTATTGCTTCTTAATGCGTCAGAGATGAAACAGTAAATAATATAAAAGTAAATAGCCCGATTCCACAACTATAGTAACCCATATGTTGAGAACCGCTCAGCTAAGTAAAGAGAAACAATAGTTCATTTCTTTAAGATAAAGTGCCTTAATTCATAAAAATAAAGAAAAAAACCCACCGAATTAGAAGGTGTGTCCAATCTTTTGTCTGGTACTATACAGGTTGTGCAATAGCTTTGTGAACTTGTTTGTGCCTGGACCCCGTCTCTTTCTTAATGCTGGACCTGTATTAAAAGGTCTCTCTTTCATTCACAGCCCAGTGTTTGTGTTTTAAACAGGAACAGCGGGATGGGCAGTATGCTTTGTGTGTATTGTCAAACTACTGATCTGTTCATTTCTTTGCACTGACTGCATACCACATTACGACTGGAAAGAGAGAGGGGAACTTCAGAAAGAAATAAGATGAAGCTGGGTCTCAATGAGACTGGGCCCCCATCTCTTTTGAGAACAAGGAAGGAGGAGGGAAAATCCATCTTAAAAGAGATGCCTTTGTTCTCACATTTTTAAAGTAACAGTCACAGATCACGGCTGCATTCCAGAGAGGAGAAGAAAAGCCCCAAACATGGGGAGACAGTGAAGAAAAGAGTTGCAGGAGGGCATTTGCGCATTTGTCAACTGAAGCCCTTTTGTCCCCTCCATCACAGCCACATTAAAAGTAAATTCTCAGGTAATGCCACGATCTGCATCTGTGTACTATTCCAAATAGTTATATCTGGATTTGAACAGGAAGTGGCAGAGGCCTAAACCTGAAGCATTTTTTTTTTATATTAAATAATGCTAATTGGAAACACTGGAAAAAATAATGCTGCTGGAAAAGGACATAATTCACAAAATATAACAAACACATCAGAATTTTATTCAACTCTTAAATTTGTCCAGTTCTTCAACCTCAGCTAGATCACTCAAGTTCATAATCAGACTCAACCAGACACCCTGTGGAACTTTATATCTAACACACTTTATACTTAACGTGACTGAGTAAGCTAGCAAAACATGTTTCGAAACAACAAAACTCAGGGAACTGTTGATTATAGTTGACATTAGCCACTTATTTAAAATTTTTAATGAGTGAGTGTTTGGGTGGCGGCACGGTGGTGTAGTGGTTAGCGCTGTCACCTCACAGCAAGAAGGTCTGGGTTCGAGCCCCGTGGCCGGCGAGGGCCTTTCTGTGCGGAGTTTGCATGTTCTCCATGTGTCCGCGTGGGTTTCCTCCGGGTGCTCCGGTTTCCCCCACAGTCCAAAGACATGCAGGTTAGGTTAACTGGTGACTCTAAATTGACCGTAGGTGTGAATGTGAGTGTGAATGGTTGTTGGTGTCTATGTGTCAGCCCTGTGATGACCTGGCGACTTGTCCAGGGTGTACCCCGCCTCTCGCCCGTAGTCAGCTGGGATAGGCTCCAGCTTGCCTGCGACCCTGTAGAAGAGTAAAGCGGCGAGAGATAATATGAGATGAGATGAGGTGTTTGGGTTTATGTTCCAGAAAGATCATAAAAGTTCATTGGACAGGTTATCAGAATCCATTACAAAGCTGAGATGCAGTGCTGTTGCGAGTCAAAATGGAGCTCTTTAAGCGGTGCGTCATTATATCACCCATATGAACTTCCATCTATCCGTTATCTAAACTGTTTATCCCTCAGAGTTGTGGGTGAAGCTGGAGCCAATCCCAGCTGACTTTAGGGGAGTGGCAGGGCATACACTGGGCAGGTTTGCTAATCTACCGCAGGGCTAACACAGAGATGAACAATCCACGCTGGCATGGGGAGGACATGCAAATGCCACACAGAATCATCTCAGTATGCCATAAGATTTGAAACCAGAACCTTCTGACTGTGAGGCAACAGTGCTGACTACTGCACCACCATGCAACCCCACATATGAATTTCTAATATTATTTTCATTTAACAATGACAAAAAGCAGAGATATGCTGCCCTGTGTACAGTGAAAGGTTTGTGTGGGGTTCATGGAATCGTGGCTCTATGAACAAAAACATTTTGGGCCAATTGTACAGAACCATGACACATAATATGGTTTAGTTTTGAAGTGCAGTAAAGTAGTGTGCATTTTATTCATTCATTCATACAGGTTGTTTTTAGTTACTGCACTGATATCTAAATGTTACATGTGTGGCTAGTATTACTAATTCAGTCATGTTAATACCAATAAGCTACACATGCTTTAACTGAACATGTAAGACTAAGACTTACGCTATTAAAGCACAATTCTCAACCTTTATTTTTAGACGAAAACAAATTCACTGTTAACAGAGTTGTAGTGCTACGTAAATGTGTAATACTATGAAAATTTCTGAAATCAGAAGTCCAGCAGATACTCAGTCTCCGTCAGCAGTTGTAACTAAAGGAATAGTAGAGGACAGCTGCTTGCTTTACCACATGTGGGAAACTCTGGTCTCCACCCTGTGTACAAGATTCATTCGGCCATGTGTGCGCGCGCAAGACAGAGAAAGAAGGAGCATGCGAGAGACCACCTCTGGTCAACTCCACCCAAACCCACAGCAACACCTAAATCACAGCAGACTGAAGCCACTTCGCTGCAACCGTGTGTGTGTGTGTGTGTGTGTGTGTGTGTGTCTCTTTCTTTCACACACACACACACACACACACACACACACACACACACACACACACAGGCTGAAAAAGAGCCCAAAAGTTTCATGACTTAAAAAGCTTGAAATCAAAATTATTTGGCCAACTATTTACAATCAATAGATTTATGTATCGGGCGGCACGGTGGTGTAGTGGTTAGCACTGTCGCCTCACAGCAAGAAGGTCCGGGTTCAAGCCCCGTGGCCGGCGAGGGCCTTTCTGTGTGGAGTTTGCATGTTCTCCCCGTGTCCGCGTGGGTTTCCTCCGGGTGCTCCGGTTTCCCCCACAGTCCAAAGACATGCAGGTTAGGTTAACTGGTGACTCTAAATTGACCGTAGGTGTGAATGTGAATGGTTGTCTGTGTCTATTACCCTGTCCACACTAGGGATTTTGTACCGATACGAAACTACTTTTGTACCGCAACACCTGTCCACACTAGCAACTATACCGGTACTGTAGCGGTATAACTATATTGGTACGAAACCCACAAATGTATGGGTTTCATACCGGTACAGTATCGGTACTGTAGCGCTTCGCTGTAGTGTGGACAGATGAAGCTGTTCTGTATCGATACAAATATAATACCCATACGAAAACAAAACGACCGTGGAGCTACATGGAGCAAAGAAAGGGGGGGAGAAAGGAGGAAGAGGGGAAAAGGGAGAGAAAGGGCGGGGAAGAGAAGGAAAGAGGGAGAAAGTGAGGGGGGAGAAAGGGAGATTCGTTTTCTTTGTTTCTTTCTCAACTGCCTTGCGCATTTTATACGATTCAACTGAATAAATGACCACCAGAAATACAGACTGTACATTGACAACAAAAAGCACACACACGTTGTTTCATCCGCCATATTCTCGGAAGGCAGTTACTCGGTAACCACGGAAACATTTCGCACACGCACATTTCAACTACCATGAAAGAAAACCGCAAACATTTCTCGCTAGTGTGGACAGATGCACTAAACTGTACCGGTATACTTTGTATCGATACAGTTATACCACTTTCGTACCGGTATAAGTGTGAACACAGCATGTGTGTCAGCCCTGTGATGACCTGGCGACTTGTCCAGGGTGTACCCCGCCTTTCACCCATAGTCAGCTGGGATAGGCTCCAGCTTGCCTGCGACCCTGTAGAACAGGATAAAGCGGCTACAGATAATGAGATGAGAGATTTATGCATCTTTATCACAATTTCTGAAGTAAAATCAGATTTCTTTTTTTTAAATACTAAAGAAACAATTTTCAAAAATCATATTAAGCTGATTATATGGCAAAAGATGCAATAAAACAAAGATAATACACGTGAATCCATTAACATGATCAGCTTTTGTTGTAGGAAAATAATCGGGTGCCTGGGCGGTGTGATACGTAGTGGTCGGACACTTGACCCAAAACCCCCCAAAATGTTTCTCCATGTCCCTTTCACCATGTTGAGTCTAAAGAATTATTTATACTTCTGCATCAAAGCTATGCCACAGGGTACGGTGTAGCCACATATCCTACACCTAAGCCTGATGTGCACCTCTCCAGAAATCTAACTATACATCACGGCAACACAGACCAGCACAACTATAACTGATTGGTCCATCTGGAAGCATCACATTTCTGGATGTTCTCTCTTATTCCTACTGTGAAACAGAACATGCACCGTTTTTTCCGTTCTTCTTCTGCATGTAAAATCAGTAAATTTTGGTGCGTTTCATGTAACAGTGCCTTCTAGAGGAGACACACACCTTACCTGCAAGCATAAATGTTTCACCTGCGGTGTAGATTCCATGCAGAAGTATACATCTGCCTTAAGTGTCTACTGGTATCTGGTGTGACTCATGCAGAACAACACACACATGTTTGTGTGCCTGTCCATGCATTTGTCCATGTCCACATCTGTGTGTGTTTCTCTGTCTGTGTCCCTGTATGTCTGTCTGTGTGTCCACTTCTGCTTGTGTCTGGGTCTACTAGGGCCCCAAACAATAAGCCAGTTTTGGCACCGATAACGATAAAGATCTGCGATTTCTGATAACTAATATTATCGGTTGATATCTACATCTAAAAAAAAAAAAAAACAACACAATTTCTACATATATACCATTAATCAGGGATGTGATTTGGGGCTGGTGAAATTATCTGAAAATTTTAGCCGGGGGTCTGGGGGCCATAGGCCCCCAACTGGTCCAGGGCAGCGCCCTGGTGGGGGGACAAGGGGGGGGGGGGGGCGGCGAAGCCCCCCGAAGCTCCTGGGGTTTTCTGACTTAAATTGTACTAAAATGGCAAGCAAACACACAAGAAAAAAAACTTGTCATGATTAACAAATTCAAGCCAATTTAATGGTCAACATGCAACTCTGAGCCCCTATAGTACATTCAATGATTCTTAACTGACAAAAAGCCAAAACATGAAACCTAAAAATGTCATTCTAAATTAAATCTGCATTAGATTAAATAGAAAATTGTATAAGGAAAAACAAAATTTATACTTTCAATTACTGTAGAAGTTGAACATACCTAAATGTGCCTTTTCAAACAAACATGATGCAACATAAGAATTCAACCACCATTATTTATTAAACTCTATTGCTCCTGGTAGTCTCCCGGTTTGCTTCTTATGTATGGCAACTTCTAATATTTGATCAAGTTACTGCACACCCCGTTTAGACAGGGTAACAGGATTGACACAAAAAAAAAAAAAATTAGTCATGCATAGACTACTTACCAAAACTGAAATTTTTAAGTAAATATTCTCAGATTCAGTTCATTCTGCTATCCATATAAAAGGTGAGAATATGTAGATCCTTGGCAACAAATAATTTCAATAATAGCTTTTGGGAGCATTTATTTTTGTTGTGATTAATCACGGTAACAGAACTGACACAAACCTCTGGGACAGGTACATTAATTAACAAAACATCGAAAAAATCTCTTTTCTTAATGGCATTTTCAATTTGTGACATCATATGTCCATTGTGGTTTCCACAGTCTTGTCGTTGAACATTAAAAAGTTTCAGTTCCACTTTTGTCCAACATTAAGAATCATGTCTGAAAAAAAGTCTCTTTTCAGTGGAACAGCCATTTTTGCTCATTTTCGACCCTACAATTTGCTACAAAATGCACAATTTATGAACCAAAGTAGTCAAATTTTGAAATGCAAGGTAGAACTGATAATGTTTTATCATATGAGACCATAAAAAGGTTTTAGAAATCTCAAAATGTAAACAAAACACGTCCGGACAAAAAAAAAAAACGTTTTCTGTGAAATTGACTCATATACAGAACTGTACAGTGTTCACTCACTTGAGGATTTTCATATGCAAGAATAAAAATCACTTTTTCACTAAACAACATTCACAAAAAATGTGTTTGCAATTAATTGGGATCCACTGTATCATTTCAACCGCGCATCAGACCCTCGGCCAATTGAAAATGTCTTTCATGCACTTTTCTCCCTCATGAGAATTTTGAAAAGTTGGCAAGTATGTATTATTTGCACCAACATTTTAATATTGAATAAACAAATCAAAATTGTGTATAATTACCTTACATCCACGCTGTGGGAAAAGTTTTGAGCGAAAATTAAAACTAACTTGGAGTGAAAAGGGTGAAATAATCTGTGATGAAGTTGGCAGAGACTCTGAGGTAAAGTGAGAGGAGGCGGGAGGGGTCAAGCATCACTGCCGCCTCACAGACTCACTTTCCCGGGTTAAACTCCCACCACTCCCCCTCTCTCTACACCACTCCCCCTCTCTCTACACCACTCCCCCTCTCTCTACACCACTCCCCCTCTCTCGAGCTTTTGTTTTGTTTTCACTGAGTAACCATTTTGATTTGTAAACTAGAGCCGCGATTTAAACTGCTGTTTCTTCGGACGTAACTAAAACAAACTGAAATAAAAACCGCCCCTTCTTTTCTCCTCAGAAGGTTTAGCCTCCGATGCTAACCTTTTCACCACAGCTTTCATAGCGTGCGCATGCGCGTCAAGCAACAGATGGCGCGAGGCCCCGTTGCCATGGCAACCTTCATCACCCCGCGAAAACATACCCAACTGTCGCACGTGCAGTGACACCATCACCACTCACAGGTTTATTATGGGGGAAGAAATGAGCTGGGTTGTTTTTTTCTTCTTCCCCATGTTTATTTACTTTAAAAACACACACACCAAACTGATTATCAGGTGCATCTTTACGCTCGATCACGGAGGCTGTCATCTTTCAACTCTTTGTTTGAAGCGAGCTTACGTACAGCTATCTAACAAGCGCGTTCATTGGTTGTTACAGAGCGATGGGCCAATCACGTACCTCGTTTCATCTCAATGACGGAATTACTGAAAGTCGGAACGAATAGGATATGAATGCGGATTTTTGAGCGAAAAATCGGAAAAAATTGTTTTTCAAACTTTGAGGTGAAAAAAGCGGAATTCCGCGAATTCGTGGAAAAATCACATCCCTGATTAATTTGTGTGTACAACCAAAACTGACTTTTTAAAAATAGTTGAACACCTTCTTTTTGACATGCCATTGCTACTCTACTCAACTCTGCTTGGGTCAGCTGATTGTTGTGATTTGTGGCATGATCTCTAGCGCTCCAAACATTATGCAATGACACTCGTAACATGGTTATAGGATCCATCTTCTGTCTCTCTGTTTCTTTTTTAATTATAAACCAACACCGATTCATTGGCAATTAGCTCATATTGGCTGATAACATCAACGCACTGATTTATCAGTCAGGCCCTAGTGTCCATCTGTATCTGCAGTACCAGTCAAAAGTTTGGACACACCTTCTAATTCAATGTTTTTATTTTTAGTAATTAAAGGACACTTCATGTCTTAAAGTAAAGTAATGATGGAGATCGTTTCTCTTTACTTAGTTGAGCGGCTCTTGATATAATATGGATTACCAGGGTTTTTTCTAGAAAAATTTAGTATGAGGGTGCTCACCATGGCGAGGGGGTGGGGGGGAGGGGGGGATGTGCCAGTTGTCCCCCCCCCCCCCGCCGTGCAAAGCCTTTGAAAAACGCTCCAATGGGACATTCTAAGGCTATCTGAGAGGGAAATTGTAACAAATTGTCTGTCAACATTGAAAAAGAAAGTAGTAATCATCTTCTGCCCCGGACAGTCTTTGGCTTTCTTCCGTTTCGTGCCGCGGGATGACATCTTTAAATGCCCAAGTGTCAACAAAAACAACTCGCGAACTACTTCTGTCAAAAGCTCCCGCGCCGGTGGGTGAAAGGTCATTCAGTCTCGAGAAATCTCGCTCTACAAGTCAGCTGACCTTGTATGTAACCCATGTCAAATCTCGCGAGAGCAGCCGCGACAAGTAAACAACATGGCACCTCAGTCTGGAAAACGCCAATTCAGATTGTTTTTGCACCGTCTGGCGGTGTATCTACTATGATTGGAATATTTTTGGAGCAATTATAACGTATTTGATGATCAGACACATTGTCACGTAGTGTTGCTGGGATGTTTTCACGGAGTCGGTAAGGGGGCGCATGCCGAGAGTAAGAGGGCACAGCGCCCCTGTTCCCCTGTTTAGACGAAAGCCTGGATTACTACATAATGTTTACTGTGTTTTTATTATTTACTGTTTGAGATCAAACACATTAAAAAGGCAAGAAATTCCACCGACTTTTGACATGGCACCCCTGTTAACTGGAATGTATTCAAGGTGACTAGAATCTAAATTATGAAAGATACTGGAGGATTTTTTTTTTTTAAACACTTTTGTTTACCACAAAGTTCCATGTGTTATTTCATTGCATTTATGTCTTCAGTATTGTCCTACAATGTAGAAAATAGTCAAAATACAGACAAACCTATGAACGAGTAGGGGTGTCCAAAATTTTGACTGGTACTGTACATAGGTGTGTCTGTGTACACACAGACGGACGTGTGTGTATGTTTGTCTATGTTCACTTCTGTGTCTGTGTGCATCTACATTTCTGTCTGTGTGTCTGCTCATGTGCGTGCAACCGTTTGTGTCTGCGTGCATCCTCATCTGTATATGCACCTATTTATCATGAGCGTTTGCTTTGTGCGTGTTGTTCCCACCTGACTCCTATGAGGATGGCGATGAGCATGGAGCAGATCGGATCAGCGATCATCAGGTCGTACTTCTGCATCAGGAAGGCTGAGATGATAACACCAATGCTCCCCAGCGTATCAGCGACAATGTGGAGAAAAACTCCTGCAGGACAGTAAACACCATAGCTGCTTCATCACACCCCACACAACCTCATTCGTGTTCTCCTAAAGACAGTGTTAAATTCAAACCAGTTCTCCTACAAAACGGCAGTCATTTTTGGCTGAGGCTGCAGTTGAGTGGATGTTTGTTCAGTGAACTGTGACGCACAATGAAAGCCAAGGGTCGGGATTTTAATTTCTAGAAATAGACCGGGTCAGACGGAGTCAGGCGAAGGGTTTGCATCAGCACTACTGAAAATGGCAGGCATTCAGACACCTTGCAGGCAGGAAGACGCCCACGTGCACCAGCGCAAACAGCAAGTAAATAGTAGAAGTGTGTGGTGAAAGAACGAGCTAGTTGTGATTGTACAATAAGCTCCCTTTTAAAAAAAGTTTCCCTTGAGCTGAACACGTCATTAAGGAGGCTGCTTTCAGGTTCCCAGAATGCGCAACCGCACAACCCTAAATTAAGTGGAAAGCTCATCCAAAGTGCAGTGAGAGCACAACCAGAGAAAGGAGGAGAGAGAAAGAGAGGGAGGAAAAAAGGGGGAAATAAAAAGGAATGCTAAAGCCCTTAAAAACAGTGACACCCACAAAGAATCGTGAAGAGGATTTGAGCATCGATCCATCACAGGGCAGAGATGTGAAAAGGTGAAAAGGTCTCAGCACCCGAAAACAGAGTAACCTTTTGCACCATCACCTCCTCCCTCCCCGTATTTCCCCCGAGTGGGCCTCCCACAGGACCCATTCTGTGTGTGCGCCAGGGTAAAGGGGACACACTCACTTTCCCTTCTTTGCTCATTTTTCCCACACAGGCTCATACAAAGAGCTTTAAAGCGACAGCGTTCCTGCTCTCTCTCAGATGTCAGTGTTAACCTGGTTAGTCCAAGGGTCAAAGGTCAGTCTATGGGCTGATCTGACCCATCACCTTGCTGCAAATAAAACTCCATCAACTAATCATGTCTGGCAATAATGGTGGTGTCACATGACGATGCATCACTTTTCTTGTAGCCCCGTTTTTTTGTTGTTTTTTTCTATGCATTAACAAAACAAGCAACGCCACTGTCCGAGACATGACCGTTAGAAAGGCAAATATTTTCATAAAAAAAAAAAGCCGGCACAGTGACCAGTACAGAAAAACATTACAGACAGGACTCTCACACCATCTGGTGGTCAGAAGATCGAAAGCAAAATTCTACCTTGTAAGATCTGTTTACTGGAGCCTTTTTCTGGCCTGTGCAAGTGATCTATAAAAAAACAAAACAAAACATGAATTACACCACACAAGTCTTATTATCCAAAAAGATAGTTGGACTATGCAACATGAACAAAAACAGCTTATTGTGATATATTAATTTAGAATAAAACAAGTGAAACTGTCATGTGTAAAAGTAGAGGATTAAAAATTGAGTTCTCAGGGTTTGTCAGTTTATTTAATGTCACTTTTCATGGTGTGTGTGTGTGTGTGTGTGTGTGTGTGTGTGTGTGTGTGTGTGAGAGAGAGAGAGAGAGAGAGAAGTCTTTGCTTTGTAATTATTAAAATATTTTTTTAATTTCAAACAAAAAAAAATTTCAAGCCACATTTATTTACAATGTCCTGATTAAAAGTTAAATGTGACCATAAATGAATCATATTGAACTGCAAATTATTGGGCATTTCATTACATATTTAAACATTTTTTAATCTTGGATAACATTGCACTGATTTTCTCATCTCATCTCATTATCTGTAGCTGCTTTATCCTGTTCTACAGGGTCGCAGGCAAGCTGGAGCCTATCCCAGCTGACTACGGGCGAAAGGCGGGGTACACCCTGGACAAGTCGCCAGGTCATCACAGGGCTGACACATAGACACAGACAACCATTCACACTCACATTCACACCTACGCTCAATTTAGAGTCACCAGTTAACCTAACCTGCATGTCTTTGGACTGTGGGGGAAACCGGAGCACCCGGAGGAAACCCACGCGGACACGGGGAGAACATGCAAACTCCACACAGAAAGGCCTTCGCCGGCCATGGGGCTCAAACCCGGACCTTCTTGCTGTGAGGAGACAGCGCTAACCACTACACCACCGTGCCGCCCTGCATTGATTTTATTATATTTGAACAGGATAAAGGGGCTAGAGATAATGAGATGAGAGATAAGATTTTATACATGATCATATTTATTACATTTACAATGCAAGTCAGTTTAGCTATGCTTCAGATTTAAAAAAGTATTTTAAAACTTCGTGGTTCTTAAATAAAGCAATCCAGTATGGATACTGGTATTAACTGATACTTAAAGTTTCAGAATGAGCGTCACAAAAAATAAAGTGGTATTGTACCATCTCTAGTGCCAACCAATCCTTGTAAACCTTATAAATAAATAAATAAATAAAAAGTTGTATCCATTTAGACTACACTGTCTGCTCATTCCGAACAACGTACTCAAAAGGTTAACATTGTGATCATTAATAATGAAATGTGTGCTACAGCCCTACCTTCCTGAGCCAGAACAAAAGCATTAACTCAAGATATACTCATGACTGATCCGGTGATGAGGATCTTTACTGAAAATGCATGTTCTTAAAAGCTTTTGAAATAAAATAATTAAAATCCACAATCCATAAATAACAAACAAAAACAGCTCCAGATCTTACCATGGCAGTGAGGATCTTCATGTGAATGCCCATGTCCATGATCATGTCCATGTCCGTGCCCGTGTTTAGAATCATGGCTGTGCCCGTGTCCCCCGTGGCTGTGTCCGTGACCCACACTGCCGTTAAAAAGCGAGTGACTGTGCCCATGACCTACAGAGAGAGATAAATCCAACCAATTTGGATGCTGTTATAGGCAATGTTATTTTCACAAGAATTTTAAATTTAATTTTAGTCTTAACTGCTTAAATTATAGTTTTATTTTAGTCACATTTTATTATTTTTTTTGTTTTAATCAAGATTTAGTCAGTGAAACTCAATTGTAGTCTAATTTAATTCAGTGTTTTTCCTCAGGCAGTTTCATGATACTTGTAGTAAAATGTGCCCTGTAGCGTTAAGATGAGCTATTACAGGTGGTGTATTGCCAGATATTTATTTTGAAATGCAACTGGTGTGGTTGCTATGTGGGAGTTATATGTAGTCAGCCATGACTCTCTTATTGTTTTGGTAGTTATGGAGTAAAGATGGAATTTCGTACGCCGTGACGATGAACGCTATTTTCACAAAGATGTTACTTCGTTCAAACCAACGCCATGTTTGTGTGTCCCGACACATACCTGTTAGAATCCAGGAGCATTGTGAAAGCCGTGTGAGCGGCTAAGCGAGAGAACCGGATTCCCTTGCTTCCTGACTATGGTCAGGAACGCGAAACAAGGACACGAACATACTGTAACGGATTTTGCTGAAGGATATTTCTCCTGGCTGTAAACATTCCCTTCAGAAGTAAGCTAGGTTCTCTGCCTGAACAGATCCAGCTATTTCAGCTCATCTTTATTCAGCAGGGCATAATGAACAGAGATTTTGTTCTAACTTTCATTTTCAAAATATTTTTAAATGTTTATGTTGTCCTGACAATGTAGTCATGAAATAAAAGGTTGTCACTGAGTACTTATTGCAAAATTTTCATTAACATAACACTGGTTATAGGAAAATAAAAAGCGACAAACGAAAAACATAAAAGAAAAAGGAGCGAGATGCAGAAAACACCTTCACTATCCAGCGACGTAGGGCATTTACAGGGCGAGCAGAGGGAGAGGTATTTGCAAAAATTGAGGTTAGCAGGCTTAGTGAACGACATTTACCTGCTTCCACCAGGATTGTTCACTGACATACGGAAGTACACGAAGCCCTCGTCTTTACCTGACTTCGGCCCACATGATCTGTATACCTATGTCGTTAAAAACCCATCGCCATACACAGGTATTGATCTGAAAGCGTATAAGAGTTTAGATGCCTACAAATATTTTGTGTCAGGCTGGGTAACATGCCTACATCAGCGGGTCGTCCCTGGAGCCGGTGGTCGCCATCTTATTACAGCTAAGGTTTGTTCACATTTTCATTTACTTTCGGTCCTCAGGATAAACAAAATGTTATTAAATGTCATTGAAATAACTTCTTAGTCTGTTGAGACATGGCCCGTTATAAATTTGCTGTTACCAGGCAATGACCAAGAACTGTATTATTAGGGTCGGTGTCTGTGTTGTAGCAGTGTACTAGCAGCTAGCTGTTAGCACTAGCTAATGTCAACAACATAGTAGCTAGTATGTTACTGTAGCAATGTTTACGTTCAGTCATTTGGATGACTGTTAAAACCTTTCAGTCTCAAGTTTTTCCTTTACTGTATTTACTAGTTTACTGTAATTATGATCTGGCAGCTATTTACACCGGATCCAGTGTAAATAGCTGCCGGAGCGCGCTCCGGAACCTCGGCCGGAGCACTCCGGGAGCAAGCCGGAGCGCGCTGGTTAATTTGAGGGGGAGCAAGCCGGAGCGCGCTCCGGCAGCTATTTACACTGGATCCCGTGTAAATAGCTGCCGGATCATAATCACAGTAAACTAGTAAATACAGTAAAGGAAAAACTTGAGACTGAAAGGTTTTAACAGTCATCCAAATGACTGAACGTAAACATTGCTACAGTAACATACTAGCTACTATGTTGTTGACATTAGCTAGCTTGACCTTCAAAATGGCGGACACCGGGGCGTCACGTGACCCTGTGACGTCAGGTGAAATACCTCAATAACTGCATGTCCTGAAGGGTTCAATTTGTTTTATACCACAGCAAACTGCCAACAATTAGAATTCTACATTTATTTATTTATTAACTAAAATGTCATACTTTTGCCTGTTTATAGCTTCATTTCAAAACATCTGCGAAACTAGCTCGTTCCTGTTAAGGCTTACGTTATAGCAGCTATAAAAAGTCTCTCTCTCTCTCTCTCTCTCTCCCCCCCCCACACACAGTCACTCTTTTTTTCTCTCTCTTGAACTTAATGAGACAAAAAAATGCAGCTTGTCATATTCTGAAGTCAGAAAAGTTAAATGTCACAGTTTTACCTCTGACTGTTACAAAGGGCTGACACTGGAGACTCCTTTAAAGAATTGTTTAAAATAAGTTAAATAACTTAAAAAAAAAAGCCATCTACATAGAAATGTTAAAATCTCCATCGAGAAAACTAATTTTTCACATTTCAGTCCATTTACGTGGAACCTCTGTGAAGGAGCGGTCACTGTAGAAACAACATATTTGAACAAGCATATCAGTATAAACCTATGATTTACAGCTGAACTAAGGACAGAGCTGCTGTTGCAGAAAACGAGGGTTATGTATATAACCGCGGTTCTATGAGTTTCGGATGACCGCCAGAGGCGGTGCTTTCAGCACATGGATATCCATCACACGAACGTGCAGGTCGAGTAATAGTAACAACAAAGTCACGTGTGACCTGGGTGACGTCACCCCGTGACCCCGGCATAAAAGACCGGTAAACCCAGGAAGTGACCTCTTGGCAAATCTTCTCGTGTACACTCCGAGTGACTGCCAAGCTCTGGCGGTCATCCGAAACTCATAGAACCGCGGTTATATACATAACCCTCGTTCTATTTCGTTTCTACTGACCGCCAGAGGCGGTGCTTTCAGCACATGGATGACTAATACCAACCAGGTCATGAGGAGTGCCTACCCGTACCCAGTGCTGCTGCGACGGGCCTGGAATGACAGCCGTCGCCACAGGATTATGTGGGACGACATTAAGACGGTAAAACCTGGTGAAGGTGCAGCTGGAAGCCCAGGAGGCTGCGCTGCATATGTCTGAAAGGGGCACGCCCTTCAGTGATGCCCATGAGGCTACCACGCCCCGTGCAGAGTGCGCCCTGGCAGCCGGAGGAATCGGGAAGCCACTGTGCCTGTAGGCATGTAATATGGCCTCGACTATCCACTTGGATAGCCTCTGCTTAGAGAGCGCCAGACCCCTCGACGGTCCTGTGTGGCACAGAAACAGGGCGTCACTCCTACGGAAGCCCTCTGTACGCGACACGTACACCCTGAGGGCGCGAACTGGGCACAAAAGTTCCGACCTCTCACCATGGCCCGCCTCGAACGCCGCAAGGCTAAGGGGCTGGTTGACGAAGGTAGCAGAGAGGGTCTTTGGGAGGAAAGAGGGGTTAGGCCACAGGGTGACCCCACTGTCGCTGGAGTGCCACTGCAGGCACTCCCCACTGACTGACAGCGCGTGTAGTTCCCCGACGCGCCTCGTCGATGTAATGGCCAGAAGAAAAGCAGTCTTCAGGGAGAGCCATGAAATGTCTGCCGTGAGCAGGGGCTCAGAACGGTGCGTCGCAGAGAGCCTGCAGCACCAATGAAGGTCCCATGTGGGTACCCGGCTCCGTCGGGGGGGTCTCAACCGGAGAGCACCCTTCAAGAAACGTGCCACCAAGGCGTGGGACCCCACGGTCCTTCCCCCAACTCTGGCATGCTGAGCAGAGATGGCAGCTGCATAGACCTTGATGGTGGCAGGGGTAAGACCCTTATCAAAAGCAGAGACTGGCGGAACAGTCAAATGGTCGGCAGGGGGCAGCATGTAGGCTCCTCCCCCCCGAGTTAAGCACCAGTTGGAGAAAAGCCTCCATCTGTTGGCATAGAGGGCATTGGTGGGGGGTGCCCGAGAGCTTGCAATGGTATTGACCACTGCCGGCTCACAAGGACCTCGCAGGGGGTCCGGCCCTTCAGCGGCCATACCCAGAGCTGCAGACGGGCTGGATCCGGGTGCCAGATCTGCCCTCCCAGCTGTGATAGCAGGTCAGTCCTCACTGGCAGGCACCAGGGGTCGCCGTTCAGAAGTTGCAGCAACTTGGGAACCACACTCTGCCCGGCCACCGGGGGGGCGACAAGCAGCAGCCCGTGGTGGTCCATCGCAACCCTGTGTAGGGTTGGCATGATCAGCAGCAGAGGGGGGGAGGCATACAGCAGTTGCCTCGGCCAAGCATGCGCCAGCGCATCCTGGCCCAGGGGACTGGGCCGTGGAGGCTGAACCACAGAGGGCAGTGTGTCGACTCCCGGCAGGCAAAGAGGTCCACCTCTGCCCTGCCAAAATGTTCCCAGATGGCGAGAACCACCGCTGGGTTGAGTCTCCATTCCCCGGGATCGGGGTCCTGGCGGGACAGCAGATCTGCTGCCCTGTTGGCAGTGCCTGGCAAGTACATGGCACGCAGGCTCAAGAGATGTCGATGGGCCCACCGCAGAAGTTGGCCAGCCACTTCCAAGCACTGGAGGGACTTTGTGCCTCCCTGGTGGTTGATGTAGTACACTACCGTAGCGTTGTCCGTCCGCACCAGAACGTGTCTGCCGGTCAGGCCTAGGAGGAAGTGCTGTAGGCCGAGGAACACAGCCCGTAGCTCCAGCACGTTGATGTGCTGCGCCCGTGCAGCACCGGGTGGAGGTGGAGACCGTTGAACCACCTCTGAAGCGGCATAAGTCCAGAAGTCCCAGCGGGACCAGAGAGGAGGCTGCCGTAAGCATGCCCAGCAGGCGCTGAAAGGTCTTCAGGGCGAGTGACCTACCCCGTCCGAAGCGGCCAAGCAGTAGGCGGATGTTGTGGATCCTTGTCTGGGAGGGAGTTACCATCAACGACCTCGAATCCAGGTGCATGCCCAAGAAAGTCGTCTCCCGGCTGGGCACCAGCGAGCTCTTCTTGTAATTCACCCTGAGCCCCAGCTCTACGACATGCGAGAGCACAGTCGCGATGTTGGTGCGGGCCTGAGCTGCTGACCGTGAACAGACAAGCCAGTCGTCCAGGTAGGGCAGGACACGCAAACCCCTTGCCTGAAGTAGTGCCGATGCCGCTGCCGCACACCCGGTGAACACACGGGGTGCCAGCGATATCCCAAAGGGCAGAACATTGAACTCGAAAGCCTGGCCCTCGAAGGCAAACCGCAGGAACTGCCTGTGGTGTGGCACAATGGGAACATGGAAGTAGGCGTCTTTCAGGTCAAAGGTGACAACCAGTCGCCCGCCTGGATGTGGTGTAAGACATCCACTGTACGCAGCATGCGGAATCTCATGGTCCTCAAGTGGGAATTGAGGGACCTCAGGTCGAGGATCGGGCGGATACCGCCGTCCTTCGGAACCAAAAAATACCTGGAGTAGAACCCACCTTGCTGTCTCTGCCTGTCGACGGGAGAGACTGCTCCTTTCTCCAGGAGGGTGGCGATTTCCTGCCGGGGGACGAGGGACTTCCCCGGATGGCTCACGGTGGTGTTTGACCCCATGAAACGTGGTGGACGGCGGCAGAACTGGATGCGGTAACCCTCGGTGAGGGTCACCAGCACCCAGGGGTCAACGCTCTCCAGCTTTGGAGCTGTTCGCTGGAAAAGCAGCCGACCGCCGGCGCGCTGATGTCAGCGCCGTCCAGAGCGCCCCCGTCGGTCACCATGGGGGCGACAAGGAGTGGACTGGGTGTAGGGGGCGGCACCGCGGGTCCGGGAGGTGGTGGGGTGGCGAAAGTCATCAACCCGTCTGGTCTCCTGGCGGGTGCGTGGCCGAGACAGAGCCGGTGTGGGCCCCCTGAAGGACTGGGCAGCATTGCCATGGTGGTGGGCCTGGCGGGGGCCAGCGAACTGCTGTTACGCCTAGATGACCTGGGCACTCCGATCCAGGGCTTGCTGAGTGGCTTCGCCAAACGGCTCCCCGGGGACAACAGGGAGAGAGTGCAGCACACGCCGGTCGGGCTCGGCCAGAGGGGACTGTGCCCGCCATATCTGCTGGCGGCCGAGGGTGAGATACGACATCAGCCGGCCCAGTTCCCGCGACGAGTAGGCAAAGGCCTGGAGCCGCGTCACACAGCTCCCGTGATGCCGCGCTCGTCCCCTCCAGCGTCTGGGGGTCCATGACACCTGGCTGGCAGAAGGGAACTTAAATAGGGCGAGAACGCTCCAAGTAAGTAGCCCAAAATAAACTATCAGGCGGAAATAAAAAATAAACGACCGGGCGAACACACCCGTGGTCGGGAATATTAACAAGGATGGCGCCGTGCGCTACAGAACTGATAAACAGCGGCGAGAAACACCGCTTTAATTTAAATGAATGAAGACCGCTTACCTGAGCGACAACAAACCGGCCTCCAGCAGCGAGGACACGCCTCGGAGGGCTAGTCAGCTAACTCCACCGAGCGAGAGCGCTCAGCTTAACGGAGTAACAACCAATACGAATATAACACACAAGACAGCCGGCCCGTGAGCAGGCCGGAGACAAGACTACACAAAACAAGTGGTTGATAATATTAACAAGGATAGGCACTGTGCGCCACAGAACTGATAAACAGCGGTGAGAAACACCGCTTTAATTTAAATGAATGAAAGCCGCTTCTCAATGTTGGGCATCTGCAGGAGGCCATAGGTAGGGGTGTCCTGCATTGCCGCCAGGGCCCTGCAGTCACTAGGGAGGTGGGAAGGCATCTAGGGTCCGCCCAACACCTCTGTAACTCCTCGATGTATGAGGCCGAGGGCGGAACAGACAACGAGGAAGGCTATGTGGGACCTCTGAAGAAAGCGCTCTGATGCTGGGCCACCGGGGCGTGTCCAACCCCAGACGGGCCAATGCAGCCCTCAGCGTTGGCTGGATGCTCAGGCACATGCAGTCTGCGCAGGCCATGTCCGTCAGCCCCTGCCGCAGGTGATCAATACCCAGGCATGAGGGGCACTCGCGGTGGCCGTCCTCCGGTTCGAGGGGGACCGGCAGTTGGCGCAGCGAGAGAAGAGGTCCATGACGCCTGGCTGGCAGAAGGGAACTTAAAAAATAGGGCGAGAACACCCCAAGTAAGCAGCCCAAAATAAACAATCAGGCGGTAATGAAAAACGACCGGGCGAACACACCCGTGGTCGGGAATATTAACAAGGATAGGCGCCGTGCGCCACAGCACTGATAAGCAGCGGCGAGAAACACCGTTTTAATTTAGATGAATGAAAACCGCTTACCTGGGCGACAACAAGCCAGCCTCCAGCGGCGAGGACACCGCCCCGGAGGGCTAGTCAGCTAACTCCACCGAGCGAGAGCGCTCAGCTTAACGGAGTAACAATATGAATACAACCCACAAGACCGCCGGCCTGTGAGCAGGCCGGAGACAAGGCTACACAAAATAAGGCGGTTAATAATATTAACAAAGATAGGCGCAGTGCGCCACAGAACTGATAAACAGCGGCGAGGAACACCGCTTTAAATTAAATAAATGAAAACCGCTTACCTGAATGAGGACAAGCCGGCCTCCAGCGGTGAGGACACCGCCCTGGAGGACTAATCAGCTAACTCCACCGAGCGAGAGCGCTCAGCTTAACGGAGTAACAAACAATACAACACAAGACCGCCGGCCTGTGAGCAGGCCGGAGACAAGGCTACACAAAATAAGGCGGTTAATAATATTAACAAAGATAGGCGCAGTGCGCCACAGAACTGATAACAGCGGCGAGAACCACCGCTTTAAATTAAATGAATGAAAACCGCTTACCTGAATGAAGACAAGCCGGCCTCCAGCGGTGAGGACACCGCCCCGGAGGACTAATCAGCTAACTCCACCGAGCGAGAGCGCTCAGCTTAACGGAGTAATAAATCAATACGAATACAACACACAAGACAGCCGGCCTGTGAACAGGCCGGCGGCGAGGCTACACAAAACAAGGTGGTTAATAATATTAACAAGGATAGGCGCCGAGCGCCGCAGAACTGATAAACAGCGGCGAGAGGAACGCCGCTTTAATTTAAATAATGAAACCCGCTTACCTGAAGCGAAAACAAGCCGGCCTCCAGCGGTGAGGACACCGCCCCGGAGGGCTAATCAGCTAACTCCACCGAGCGAGAGCGCTCAGCTTACGGAGTAATAAATCAATACGAATATAACGACAAGAAGAAAAGAGTTGGTGGACTTAGCGCAGTTTCTTGGAGGGTGCATAAGCACAGCCCCAACCCTACGGGTAACGAAACTACCACAGCGCTTTGTCCAAATTTCAATCCAACTCGCAACCTGCAAACGCGAGAAGATGTAAAAGGTCACTTCCTGGGTTTACCGGTCTTTTATGCCGGGGTCACGGGGTGACGTCACCCAGGTCACACGTGACTTTGTTGTTACTATTACTCGACCTGCACGTTCGTGTGATGGATATCCATGTGCTGAAAGCACCGCCTCTGGCGGTCAGTAGAAACGAAATAGAACTACAAACACCATCAAGTAAGTTTTAACCCAAAAAAAGGGTTACCTTCTTCACCATGAGAGTGTCCGTGTCCTCCGTGCTGGAACACAAAGATGCCAACAAGGTTAACGAGGAGCCCTGCAATGGACACGGGCAGCAAGCGTTCATGATGCACATCTGGAGGTTCTAACGCTCTCTGAGGTAGGAGACAAAAAAAAAAAAAAATCAAATCAGTAACAACTCAACTCATTGGGCGGTTTTAAAAACAAAAAGTCCTGCACTCACCTCCACTCCTTCTGAGAAGATAAAAAACGCAGTGAAAATAAGGAAGAGACCGTTGACGAAACCCGCCAGCACTTCTGCTCTCACATAACTGCAAAGCAGGATCAGGAGGTCACTGCACAATAATGTTTTTACATGGCACTCTATATACAGCCCAGTGCAAAACTTTGCACACCCTTAGGACAAGATAAAGACAAAGACATGTCATCTATTCCAATAAACCATTTAGGCAGTGGTTAAATTGGCTTTTGTAAGGAGGGGGAGCCCTTCTTCACTCACAGTGGTCAACATCTCTCAAAACATTTTTATTTATCGCACCATCAGTTTAATACATATTTTATCAACTTATGGCCTACTTATTTATAGCTCACATCGGTAACTTAAGCCTATGTTTCACCATCAATCTACACTGTAATTTGTAAAACTTATTCACAATATACACCACCAATTCACATATTAGCAATAGTTATTTACATCTCATCAATCTACACTATTATTTGCATTACTTGTTTACATCTCACACCATCAATTCACATATTAAACAATAGTTCTTTACATTTCACACCATAAATCTACAGCAATCAAATCAATTGTTTGCTAAACTTACTTACATGTCACAACATCAAACCACATATCAGCAATAGCCAGTCATTACAATTTAATTTCCAAATTTCCAAATAGGACTTAGATCAGGTTTCTCCTGCCTTTCCTGTCTCTATGCTCCCGGGGAGACTCCCAGAGCGTCCGGGAGACTAGGGATGTCCGAATCATTTAATTTTGTTATTTAGTCTAGTCTTAGTACCCCACAGCAACCTCATAACTTTAGCCGACCAAAGCAACATTGGATTGGGAGTCGAGCGCGCAAGCCAATGGAAAAGTCCAGGCTGCCAGTTCTCACTATCAAGAGGGAGGTTTGCTAGCGTTCCATGCGCACAGACAGGTTAGCGGGCATCCATTAAATTAGCTAACTCAATTTTCTGATATTTACCTAAAAGCTAAAAACACAGAAAACAGCTACAATTTAGTAAATGAAGATAAAATATGACAGAACTACAGACAAAAAGATCTGAACTTCAGCAAATGGAGGCGTGAATTTTTCCACTAACATCCTGTCTGTCAGTGTTAGCTAATGTTACTTATGTCATCTGCTGCACTAGTATATTTTGCCTGAGAGTTTCTCAACTAAAGACAAAAACAAAAATAACCATGACTTACCTCTGTCTACTTTGCTAAGGCATCGTGTTTAGCAGATAGTTACAACTTCGTACGACATAAATCCTCATAAAATATAAAGTATGACGGACTGATAGAAAACAGTGGTGCCAATTTCTCGAGCTGAAGTCCATTAATGTCAACATTAAACATATGATGATGCTGTGTGATGTCACGCATTCTCGCAGCGCATGTGCAATGATGATTCCAATGAAAATGTTTTTTAAAAATTGATGGGTGTAATTCACTTTAGCTTATTTTTTGTTGTCTAAATCATTATTGACGAACTCTCATATTGATGGTGTTTTTAGAATAGATGAAAATGAATAAAAGTATTATATTATTATAAACACTGAAGCAGAGGGAGCTCAGCTCCTGCTGGCTGTACTACCGAGGCGAGGAGGCGGAGCTGAGCTCCGGAGGGCTCTGGCCCAATTTAATCTCTGCATTTAGGCCTCAAGTTGGGGGCGGGTGATATGACAAACATTCCACAATACTTGAAGACATTTCTACAATACACAATATGCCTCTCTGACCAGCAAAATAGTAGTGTTTCATTGTATTACGAACAACTCGTGTCTACAGTGTAAAAATGTATTTTAAGCTGAGCATTTAAGCTAACAATTTTAATAAATTCTAACAATCTAAATCTAAACTGTTAGTTTTAGTAGTTAACATCAAATGAAACGGCAATGTCTGAGACCTTGCAATTACTATGTTTAAAATAAATTAGCAAGTGTACTGTGACATAATCTATCACAATATCAATATCATGTCAGGGGTCATGTACAGCAAACCGGTCATTATTGTGAAATAAACCCCAAACAAAGTCGTCTTGAATCACCATGAAAGGATTTCTCCGTCAATGACCAGCTTGATGTATATTATCCCACTTATTACACAGCTACTTACGAAAGAATTCAATAATCTGACAAAATATTGATTTAAATTTTTTTTTTTTTACTTCTGATAATGATGTGTTCCATAGCAATGCTCTGTTATACAGAAACAATGGACTGGAGAATGCAGTAACTGATGAACGAGAAACGAGCCTTCAACAAAGCTGTGTAATAAATCATGACATCACCCAGCCCCATTTCAAGGGTTCCTTAAGCCGGGTTTTATAGTGTACAATTTTCCATCCAAATGTGCTTTTACAGAAAACATCGCACACTGTAAAATAATTATTTGGCCATGAATCGAGATTGGCAGAATCACTGAGCTCTATATAAAATGTGGAGAGCTCATAGCCTATTCCCCGCTATAAAGACGAGTGAAGCCATCAGGCCACCATATTATCACTCCCATCGCGTGTATTTGGCTTGTGTGTTAAACCGTGGTATCCAATCAAATTTGCCCCAAGAAAAAAAATCTCCTGACTTTTTTTTTCTCCATTTCATTAGGCCAAAAAAAAAAAAAAAAGTAGTGTGTTTCCGGTAACATGAAATACTAAAATAAGGTCGGTAGGTAGGAAAAAGTTTTCTTAATTTTTTTTTTATTTTGTTCGAAAAAATTAACACAAGTAAACATCTTACAAAATAGCATTTTGGCACAGAATCCTTTATACCACACATCATAATAAAATAAGTGTTTTAAATCTTTAAACGAATAAAAAATATATATATATCGCGAGAGTTCGAGTTATGATCTACGGAAGCGATATTTCACGATATTTTCATGTAATAACGTGAAAACACCTTATCAAGAAATAACGTGAAAATAACGTCCTAGGCTAGGCTACTTCCATTAAAAGCAGACGGCCTAGCCTAGCCTACTGTAGAACTTGGGTCGAGCAAAAACACCAAGCAAAAACATGGCTGAATCCTGAATGACTCCTATTTGTATAAATAGGGGACTACATAGGCGGCAAAATGTAGTGTTTTTCCCTGCCATGGAAGTGCACTTGTATACTGAACAGGAAGCAATTTGCATTACAGCCTTGAATGAGGATTCAAAATGGCGGCTCGGCTCAGTTTTGCCTTCCTCCTTCAGTATACGAGTGCGCTTCCATGTTTATGCAGGAGGGCTGATAGAAGTGGCGAAACATTTTACTTTTTATCGTTTCTTTCACAACTTGAATGCGTTGAAACAAAAAATTATGACAAACTAACGCCGCTTACACTAAAAGATCGAGGGAAATTTGTAATAAAAACTTTACGGTCGGCAATTTCGACGCGGAAATTCTCGATCGGTCGGGTTACCGGAAACACACTATTTTTTATTTGGCCTTACCTTCTCTTATTTTCTCAACTTTACCCACATTCCTTACATATTTTTATAGCGCTCCCCTTCACTGTTATGTTTTTTTCTCCCCTTTTCTAGTTGTCTCTGAGCATTTTTTTTTGAATGGCTCTTTTTTACTACTATAATTATTTTTAGAGCAATTCCAGCGTTATGGACGCGACACTTGAACTCAAAATGGCAACAAATGACCCAGTGCATGTTTTATTGTCTCCCAGTATTTAAACAGGTGTTGCATATTTTAAGGCTGTACCATACTGGAGAAGTGATAGAACAAGAACAATTCCCATAGTACATCTAGGGCATGCCAGAAAATGCCAATAAAAGATGCGTTATGGATGTGACAGAAAAAGTATCACTTTTCTTGGGTGACTGTACATTTTTATCAAACTCTGTGAAACTGTAAACCTAATGTCGAAATGGAGATATCAGTTTGACAGAGGGGTCCAAGGTGAATATTTAAAAAAATCTTTGTTTAAAATATTTTGTATTTCATGCAGAGTTTCGGAAGGAAAAGTCAGCGTTATGGATGTGACGAAATTCCGTTACGGATGTGACGCGTCTGAAATAGACATGGCGTATGTTTAGAAAATCAGCAATTTAACCACCATAACCCTTTGAAAAACTCTCTAAATATCAGCTAAAACTATCAAAGTTCTTAAATAATATTTAGGATGGCTATTGTTTTGCTGTTTTGTGGATTTTAGCATACATTTCTGTGGCTTGTGGCAATAATATAGAATTGTACATGATCAAAGTTGATTTTAGCTTGGGTTTTACATTATAAGAAAGAAAGACTGACAGTGACATATTAGGTTGGTTACAAATTGGTTCAACTTATTCACATCTGTAAAATACAGGCCTAGGTGATATCTCTGGGAGTGGTTTTGATGTATTACATGTTGCTTTATTTTTGCATGGTGAGGTTGACATTTACATGGAATTGCCCTTTACAGAGATTTCAGTTTTTCTCTTATACAGTGTACCATTCTCTTTCATATATTTCTTCTCTTATCTATCTATCTATCTATCTATCTATCTATCTATCTATCTATCTATCTATCTATCTATCTCTTACTTTAATTATACCAACAGAAAGGCTGTACAATACTTCCTTTCTATTTATGACAGTTGTTGAAACAGGATTGTCTCATGTTATTTGATCATGCACATTTTGTCAATTTGTGCAAGTGGGTGTGACATGTGCAGATGATCTGCACAGTCAATTGTGTTTAGCCTTAGGTAAAAGAAAATAACTCCTAACCAAACTAGAATAACATCTCTCTTTTTATTTACATCCCTCACTGCCATTTCTGCCTAAGGCTATGGTCCTTCTTTCACTTATGCTACTGAGGCTAATTTACTTAGTTGATTTTTCTTTTTGAATTTGAGCCGTTAAGCTTGAGCCCTCACATTCAATATCAAACACGCCTAGACACTGGCTTTGCTCTAGTCCGGGACATCTCATCTCATTATCTCTAGCTGCTTTATCCTTCTACAGGGTCGCAGGCAAGCCGGAGCCTATCCCAGCTGACTACGGGCGAAAGGCGGGGTACACCCTGGACAAGTCGCCAGGTCATCACAGGGCTGACACATAGACACAGACAACCATTCACACTCACATTCACACCTACGGTCAATTTAGAGTCACCAGTTAACCTAACCTGCATGTCTTTGGACTGTGGGGGAAACCGGAGCACCCGGAGGAAACCCACGCGGACACAGGGAGAACATGCAAACTCCGCACAGAAAGGCCCTCGCCGGCCCCGGGGCTCGAACCCAGGACCTTCTTGCTGTGAGGCAACAGCGCTAACCACTACACCACCGTGCCGCCTAGTCCGGGACATTTCCACTGAAAATCTGACACAGTGTTCATCCCAGATATCAATGTCAGACTTTCAACAAAAACAGACAAGATGATGAGACAGATTTATAGAGGGTCCACACAAATGGTGCTGTGCACACACGTAAAAAATGATCACACACTAGCTATCAATACTCACAGGTGAAATGCCCGTCCACAACCTTTGACTTGACGATTTGTACAGTTCACTGCTGCACATGTAGGCATTTTTCTTCTAATTTTTCTTACCAGCTACATAAATAACTTGTCCAATTTTGGGTAGCTTCCAGTAGTCTAAATGACAGTTCCGCTCCGCAATGCGAGTGGTAAGATGGCGGCCAGCTGGCTTCAGTCTGATGAGCCTCTGAGTTCTCCATGTTTTATATAGAGCTCAGCGGGCAGAACGCTTAATGCGATGGCCAGTTTAGTGCCACTGCAACCAAAGATGACCAACTCTGGCAGTGTCTGAACTTTTTTTTTTTTCCAGTCTCAGTGCGAGATTATGATGCTCGTCTACAAGCCACTATAATAGGAGCACAGCAGAAATGTTCATGACTGAGCTAGTGATAATTCTGACTCTGACATTAAATTAATATAACATTACAAGCTACCACGCAAGCTAACGGACAGGAAAAAAAATCCTTATCCTCATCCCCTCAAGTTCACTTTGAAGAACAGGTTTTCAATGTTCTCTTTTCCCCCCAACTACAACCAGCAGCAAAAAAAAATCCTCTTCTACATGTTTAAAAAAATTTTTTTTAAATAAGCATACTATTGTTACTTTTATATGGAAGGCTCATTTCTGACTATGCAAGCCTGTTTTCTGCATGAGCCAATTCCTGGATTGCACTGATTGTGAATAGAACGTAGTAATTTTCTTTCATCACACATTTATCTTTAGAGGATCATCATCATATAATCTGAAATGAACACATTATCACACATTTATAGAATGTGGTCAAGATTTTTTGAGGGCTCTCAAACAGCACAACAAGCAATAATTGTAAAAAGAGCGCAGCAAATCACAGTGTAAAAAAAAAAACAAACAGCTTATCAATACAAGTAATAAAATGCGTCAATATCATGAGCAGTTATTATTATCATGGTGCAGGTTACAAAGACATAACCCAGCAAACCATACAAAGGTCACTGAATAGAAAACAGATTAAATACTTTTAACAAAATAACGGCAATCACATGCTTCATTAGTGATCAAAGCACAAAAGCTACTGTGTGCATGTCTAAGCACTTACCCATATGAGAAGGAGTCATTGGACCTCCACCGTGAAATCACCGATGCTGCAAGACCTGCCAGAAGTGCTGTGCAGTCGAAAAACATGTGAAAGGAATCTGATATCAGCCCTAAACTGGTATGGAGGAGAGACAAAAGAGAGAAACAAAACGCTGATGAGTTATCTTCTGTATATTAATACATCTGTAATTAAATTAAAAACACCCACAAACAACCCTGGCTGTATGTTTAAGACCAAACAAATCCTTTCGGAGCAACCCTTATGGTACGTTTAGGCAGCTGGGCCATAGAAGGTTCACGCTGCACGCTGCATGCTGCACGCTACACGCGTGTAAAGAAAAGTGGACAAACGTAGCATGACTTGCTCTGGGCCATAGAACGGCGTTCACGTTGCACACTTCACGCGTGAAGCGAGAAATGAACATGCACACTTTTTTCTAGGCGTGAAGATGGAAATTCCAGTCAATGCATGCGGTCACCACCGCGCCAGCCAATCAGAACGGGTCTAGGGAGATAACTCTATGCTTTCAGGGGAAAACTTCAGAAAAAATATAAATGAATGGTATAATTGAAAAATAGTTCTTCATCGGGATTGTCAAGCAGATTATAGAATGTTCGGTGAAATTCACCACGGGTTTCTCTCAGAAGGAAGTGTTCTCGGCTCCAAATTCTGTTCCTTTTTCTCTTCCTCTGTCTCAGTAAAAGCAGAATGAGGCAATCGTCGTCATCCGAAGAGTCCATATTGTTGGTTACTCGGTCAAAGTAGAACAGACGCAACACGTGAACATCCAAGCATGAAGTTTAATGGCCCAGGGTCCGGTTCTTCACGTGAACGTGTAGCGTGCAGCATGCAGTGTGAACCTTCTATGGCCCAGCTGCCTTAGACCAAATGCAGCAACAGCATCAAAGCAATCGGAAGTCGTTCATTTTCTATGTCAGCCAGCGTCTCTTGGCAATGAGATCATTGGCGGTGCATCCTGGGCAGTGGGGGCATCAGAATAAAGCTGAAATCCAAGCAACTTCATGGTAATGAGCTATGACGTGGTTTGGTGGCAACCAATTGAAATTTAGAAGTGGTCCGCTCAAAAGGATACTAAAGAACACAGTTGTCTAAATATCAGTTCCGTTCAAACCGTTCCCAAGTACAATGGAGGAGAAATGAATAATTGCTGCTGTGGGTTTCCCCATTATTTATGATGTGTCCCTGTTTGCAACATGATTTATAAATAAAAAAACATTTTCACCCTTCAATACTTGTTTTTAAGCTAGAACGCAACGCATTGGCTCAAAACAACACTGATTTAACCAATTACAGTAATTAGCCACTAAACATCCACCACGTAATGTTAATGTAAAAGACCAAGGCTAGTAAACGTGTTCTATAAAGTGCCTGTTAAACTTAGCATCAATGCAAAAGTCACACCACACAAATGGCTTTTAATTAGTTTATTTTCTTACCAATCATAATTGTTCATTATTTTCCTTCAATGATTGTTTCTTTACCTTCACATTTAAAAGATTTCATGAAGTTAACTGGTCAGTACAAAAGTACTGGTTGACGTGTTTGTTTTGCAGCCCCTTTAAATAAAGTTTGCAAAATAAGCATTCTGAACTAACTTGTAGCCGCCTAAATCATCCTAAAACAGAGCATCCACAAACTTCAACAGCGTCGTTGGCAAGGCAGCCAGAGTGAAATCTGACGCCCTCACTGCGTTTGCTCTGAACGTACCATTAGAGGAACACGAGTTAATCCAAAGAGTAGGTCTTTCATTGCTCTGTAAATTTTGGTAGTTAAATCAGACATCAACCACAATGCACAAAAAGGGACTGCATACCAAAATTAGTCCCTAAACACACTGTGAAACATGGTTGAGGTGGATCAGTGATGCTTTTGATCTGTTTTATGGCTGCCAGTTAAGCAGCTCTTAATAATACTTAGTGTCATGAAGCATATTTCAACCCAAAAACTGGTTGCCCCGTGTCTGAAGTCACTCACTCATTCACTACTCCCGACTCACTATATAGGGAATTACTATATAGAGGACTATATAGTGAGCTCATTAGTAAAATTAAAAAACACTTTACTCCGCCACACTGTTATTTACATCACTACTGTCGTACAATTAAAATGTGCCAGATCAGTCAGCTGGTGGGTTTTCAAAATAATAAATACATGCATGTATTTTTGTGATAAATACATATTACACGGAACTTATTTGCCACATTAATAAATACAAAGTCCTTTGTGTCTGCTGCATCTTTCAGTTCTTTTAAATCAAGGCTGAATACTTTCTTCTTTGCCGCTGCCTTTTATTAAATCAAATTTGAGGCTTTTGATTAATTCCCCGGCAGTACGGTGGTGTAGTGGTTAGTGCTGTCGCCTCACAGCAAGAAGGTCCGGGTTCGAGCCCCATGGCTGACGAGGGCCTTTCTGTGTGGAGTTTTGCATGTTCTCCCCGTGGGTTTCCTCCGGGTGCTCCGGTTTCCCCCACAGTCCAAAGACATGCAGGTTAGGTTAACTGGTGACTCTAAATTGACCGTAGGTGTGAATGTGAGTGTGAATGGTGGTCTGTGTCTATGTGTCAGCCCTGTGATGACCTGGCGACTTGTCCAGGGTGTACCCCGCCTTTCGCCCGTAGTCAGCTGGGATAGGCTCCAGCTTGCCTGCGACCCTGTAGAAGGATAAAGCAGCTAGAGATAAATGAGATGAGATTAATTCCCCGCTCTGCACTGTAACTTTTATTCTTATACTTCATTGGTCGGGCGGCACGGTGGTGTAGTGGTTAGCGCTGTCGCCTCACAGCAAGAAGGTCCTGGGTTCGAGCCCCGGGGCCAGTGAGGGCCTTTCTGTGTGGAGTTTGCATGTTCTCCCCGTGTCCGCGTGGGTTTCCTCCGGGTGCTCCGGTTTCCCCCACAGTCCAAAGACATGCAGGTTAGGTTAACTGGTGACTAAATTGACCGTAGGTGTGAATGTGAGTGTGAATGGTTGTCTGTGTCTATGTGTCAGCCCTGTGATGACCTGGCGACTTGTCCAGGGTGTACCCAGCCTTTCGCCCATAGTCAGCTGGGATAGGCTCCAGCTTGCCTGCGACCCTGTAGAAGGATAAAGCGGCTAGAGATAATGAGATGAGACTTCATTGGTCTTATTTTAGCTTATTTTCTATTCTCTTACCATTTTTAAACTGTACTTGAATATTCGTTTATAATGTGTTTCTTTGTCCGTTCATTCACCCCAACACACTTTTTCTTTCAGCGCAACCACAATGCATGATGGTATATACTGCTTGGTTAGTGACCATCGGTTGTACACTACTTTTAACAATGCATTGCGGGATGCTATGAGCGCACTATATAGGGTGTAATAATTCTCACTATACATTCAGACAACACTACAAAATTGCAAACTCATTATATAGTCCACTATACAGTGAGCAGTGAGCGATTTCGGACACAGCGTTGGTCACAGTTTGAGATTTCAAAAAGATAGTAAACCCTATTGAAAACCCATGATCTGAACTGGAAAGAGCAGTCCAGTAGTGCTGTCAAGGAATATTTTAAGTTCAAGTATACCATCAAATTGTTTAAAAAACAAAACAAAAAAAACAACAACACACCTTGATTGTGAAAGTTAATATTCGATTGTGAGGAAAAAAAAGCCGCACTACTGCAGCTGTCTGCCTCGCAAGTTCTTGGCTGGGTAAAAATGTTCTTTTCAGGTGGCTGGGGAAAACTCATTATGAGGAAAGCGCTACCTGATTGGTTAGGTTTAGGGACTGAAGGCATTCACTGGCCAATCAGGTAGCACTTTCCTCATGAATATTGATGAGTTTCCCCCACTCTGTTAAAATAAAATTCATGGCCTGGGCTCCTGCACTGAATGTACTGTAGGGTTGGGCGGTATTACGGTAAGAAGGTATCCCGAGGTATCCAAAAGTACCAACGGTATCGGTCTCATTACCGTCATTTTAAAAATATATATAATATCTAAATAAATATGGAGTACATGAGGTCATAATATAAAATAATAAATTGAAGATCATCCCGAATAACTTTTCACTAATTCTATCAATTTCCTAAAGAAGTTCTCATCGCGTGCAGGGTTGTTTATGTCGTTACCATGGCAACCCTGCGTGACATTTGGAGTCTGACAGAAAGCTTCGCAAGAGACTGAGACCGCGGTTGAAAGATGGCAAGTCAAGATAACGAGTTAGTGGCAAAAAAAAAAAACAACATCGGCAGTGTGGCAGTATTTTGGTTTCAAACCAAACGAAAAGGAAGAGCCAGCAATAATGTAAATGACCGCGCAAAATCGAAAAAAAATCTAATATGTCCCCTAAGGCACACCATAGCCTGGGGTACTCCACTTCCACGAGATCTCTCCAATGAGTTGTGTTTTGAGTAGGTTACATGAGTAACAACAAGGTAAAATAATATAACGTATGACATTTGGGATGTGGGTAATAAACGTTTGAAATGTCATCTACTGAAGAAACGGAAGAAAACATCGTAGCGTAAACTGTTAGGTTTCTGGTGGGAATTAGCAATGCGCTTGCTATCTTTGTTGGGTGTGTTAAACCGTATGGATTTAAGTGGAATAATTGTAAGGAGTTATGTGATCAAGACAACGTTTTAAGCAAGGTAAGGCCATTTGATTATTAATTTCCCCGCCATGGCATGACGTGGGCCCATATGATTTTGCCTTGTGCAGCTATCACGCATTTGAATTAGGTTCGCCTCATTTGCGCTGAAGAATATGGTTTATCGCGCAGTCTAAACGGACTTGGGTGTTGGTTGATTCTTTTTCTTTTCTTTTTTTATTTCCCATGCTTGAAAGGGTATGATCCTGCTCATCGTGTACTTTTTTTGATGGAGTAGGTGAAATAGTGCTGCAAATGGAGTTTCAACGCAGACGTGTGTAAACAACAGTTGAATGCTATTTTCAAGATGAAGGAAGAGTTGCGTGATGCTTTGAAATATCTCTTAATCCATTCATCAATGCACAAAATTCGCTTTGCTGCTTAATCCATACCACAATGCACACAATTCGCTATGCTGCTTTTAAATAGTACATTTGAGGCATAGGTGCAGGTCTGGACAAGGTCCGCCGGTATAGGCGCACGTTACACAGTAGGCCGAAACAAAATATTTTTTTCTCGGTAATACCGTATACCCCGGGAAAACACAGACAGTTTAAAAGGTATCAAAATTTGGATACCGCCCAACCCTAATGTACTGTATGATGGTAGGTTAACTGTCTAGTTACTTTACAGTCACTTTCTTTGATTACAAATAAAAAAAGACTGGACAGTCAGTGACAGTGGGATAAAATACAGAACCGGTTACATCAGTTTTACCCTTTTTCATGCTAGTGTTTTGAGAGTTCTAGCATCAAGGTTGTAAGTAGCCTACGTTTCTGTCATAATAGCACATTATTGTAAATTTTCCCACAGGGTAAAACTTCTGTTGTCACATTTCCTTCCATTCTATATTTATATTATTCGTTTATTTTGTAATGTGTAGGTATGCAAATCTTTTATCCAAAATATTTTATTTATTTTTATCCATCATATTTTTGCAACATAGAGTACCAGTCAAATGTTTAGACACACCTACTCATAGGTTTTACTATATTTTGACCATTTTCTACATTGCAGAACAATACTGAAGACATCAAAACTATCAAACAATTCCATTTATTTTTTTCATGGTCTGGTTTCCATCAAATCCTGCGCTCTGATTGGCTGGTGAGCGGGTCCGTATCCAGTTACGGACCTCTGGCGACTTGCTCGTTCACAACAAAAACAAACCTAGTAGCATTTTTGCCAACATTTATCTTTTTTATAGGATTTATTTATAAGATTATCAAAAATCTTATAAACTTTTGCCAGCATTTCTCAGGAGAATAGCATTAATTTTACATCATGGATAGCGAGAACGACAGTGTTCACAGCGAAAGCGAGTTTTACTACCCTGAGGAAGAAATAAAAGAAAACATTTCAGGAGAAAGCTAAAAACCTGTAACTGTTGCTAACGCCAAGCAAAAACATGGCTGAATCCTGAATGACTCAATTTTGTATAAACAGGGGACTACATATGCGGCAAAATGTAGTTTTTTTCCTGCCATGGAAGTGCACTTCTATACAGAGGAGGAAGCAATTTGCATTACAGCCGTGAATGAGGATTCAAAATGGCGGCTCGCCTCGGCTCAGTTTTCCCTTTCGGGTGCTCTCGTTTTCTGTTAGAATTTGGTAAAGAAAAAAATAAATATATTTACATGGGTGCAAGTATAAAATTTTCAAAAACCTGAAAAGTCTGACAAAGGCAGACGTGCATGGCACAGCCATGCAGGGGGGGTTACAAGGGGGGGGGGGGGTGAGCCCCCCCTTAGGGCTTGAAAAAAACTTAAATTACAAGTTAAAATGGTTGTCTCTCATGCAAACATTTATAATATTAATAGTTATATGATTTGCATATTCACATCAAATGTTTAATTCATTTCATCAATTCATCTGAAATAATATTTCAAGTACAAGGCTTGATATTTCAAAACATCTAGCAACTACTAATTTAAATGTTGAAACAACCATTTTTAATATGCTTTTGCTGTGATACCTTTTTTACAATAAATACACAGCTTGAGTTAAAACAAGGGGCCACATGTCTTGATGTCCTCAGAAACTCCTGATTTTAAGAAATAAGATTCAGCTTTTTCCATATACAAAAATATCTATATTTTATAATCCATTACTGACTACAAATGAGTTTTCAACCTAACAACCACATTAGAAAAGATGATAAAAAAAGCTAACTAACTTATTTCAAGACCTACCTTGATAGTCTTTGAACAGCAGTCACAATACGCAACTCCCGGGACATCCGGTTTTCTCAGCCATATTCCCCATTTGTCACCGTTTTTGTCACACTCGCTTAACCATTCCCATCTCCATTTATTTCTAGACGTCTTTTCTAATTCTTTTGTATTGGAGCCTTCCGATGAAAACTTCATTTTGACATTTTGATCAGCAACCAGAGGCAAAGCACGTGGATCTGTCGCAAGGGAGGGAAGCGAAATAAGGCTTATTATAAAAGCTGAAGTTTCATTGGACGGCAGTTAACAGTGAGCCAATCAAAAGCACCGTTCTAACTTGCACCAAAAGAAACAGCGACTCATGGGAATAGCTGTGTTGATTTGGTCGAACAATGTGCTACGTGCGTGAAACATGATATCACATGTATAACGCCGTGAAACAACGGGCTAGTCAGGACCGCTCGTTGGTGAGCGGCGTATAAATTGAATGAGGTTTGTGGCAACGACGAGATGAAAAGATTTGTCTCGTGCAGAGACTGTACCGCAGTAACCCGGTAATATGCCAAGAGTGAGACAGTGAGAGGGCCACACCCCCCGAAAATCTCAACTGATTTACACGATTTGGAAAAATGACTTTTTCAGAACCGAAAAAAACCGGAGCTTCCGGCACATGCCGGAAAACTTGCACCCATGTATTTACCAGCTTAAGGTCGGTCCGTATGAGGATGAAAATCTGCTAATGGGTAATATGTAACAAATCATGTCAAAATTCATATTCTTTTATTGAAAAATTAAACTACATCATATTAAACTTTTATTATTTTATTAAACACATTAACAATTGAAAAGATAGTAATCACACTGGATTTTCAAAAAAATCATCTGCAAAATTATCAAATCTACGCTTATGCATGTTATTTTTTGACGGAAAAAAATGAAGTATTTTTAGTTTTTTTCTCCTTATTTTACAAAACTCCATGCATATAAGAATGAAATAATCAGGTTTTTACAATACTTAATGGAAAATATCAAAGATCTTTCCAGAAAATGAGAATATAATTATTCAAGAAACAGGTGAAAAGATTCACGACCAAGAGCCAAGGTGATAACTTTTCTGTTATCACTTATGAACCGACATAACACAAGAATTCATTGTGAAGAAATCCTCATAACATAACAGTAGTAACTTACTATTAACATTAAGGATTGGAAACAGGACTCTGTGGAACAATACAATATTAAAACACGTGGGTTAGTATACTTATGCATGTTACTTTTGACGGACATAAATTACCAAAGATGAATTCATTGAAATGTACTCTAATTGCACTATAAGATCTGACTAGGGAAAGGGGAATATGAATATTTAAGTAACAGGAGAAATCTAAGACTAAAATTATATTGTAAAATTCATAAATGAAGACTACAACATGCGTATTGCACACAGCCGGAACTGTCTGATAGTAATATGCATGCACCATAAAGTAATAAATGAGACTTAAAATTTGGATTACAGCCATGGAAACATTTCTGGGCCATCAGTCTCTTCCTTTTTCCAACAAGTCCACTTAAAGCTCTCTGACTCCAGAAGGAAACCTGTCTGACATGGTGACAAGTACACCCAAAACAAATTTTATTTATCTTCAATTGGGGGACGTCAAAATATAACATGCATAAGAAATGTCCGTCAGATTGTGCGACTTCCTGCTTCCGTCAGGGACCAGCACATTCCACACGATCATTCACCCTCCCGGCAAATTCTTTCAGTTGCACTGGCGTCAATTTTTGTTTACATCCATTATGAAGTATTTCAGCCAGTTCCCCGATCGCTACGGTTCATTTTTAGTGAGTGAAGAACAAATCTATACTTACGTGCGTTACGTATTATGCACGTTAGCTTTCTTGACAGACTGCAAACACACGCTGCTCAGGCGGCCAGTTTCTCCATCTTCTCGGAAAGCGATGATGTCATCAAAACTTGTGGTAGTGTGGATTTCCTGGAGGTTTGTGTATCATGCGGTGCTATGCCGGTCGGAGATATACGATACAGTCTTGTGTACGTTATTTTCTGACAGACAGCGATCCTTTGATTTTACCATCGATGTATTTTGAAAACAGGCAGATTCCAAGGCGAGAATTAATTATAAATCAATTGGTGCTTTTATATTAAAGTGATTGATTACATATATTGTTCTATATTAATGTTTTTAGTTAGAATATTCTTATTCACAAGTTGATGTTGACTTCTGACGGACACAGTAACGTGCATAAGGGTCTTTTTTTTAAATGATTTTTTCGTGTTTAGAAAATGTGCAGGCCCATTGTATGTGGTTTTTTAAACACTTCAGTAAACCTGTTTTATGGAGTGTAGTTGATTTAATTCCGACAATAAGTTGTATAGCAATCAAACCTTGTCGAAGTTGGTTAGTCAGAACTGTTACGGTCGGGTGTCTAAAATTCACCAACTTCAAAAAATTAATTCATGATTTTATTGGGAAAATATAGCTTGTGATATCTGAAGTTGTCAACATTATTTCTTAGAGCAATATTATTTTATTTAAACCAAAAAATATCCAATTTATGTTTAAAATAGTGGATGGAGATGATTTTTTATACGTGTCTCACCATTATTACCCATTAGCAAATTTTGACTCATGATGAAATACCATGACCTCGGCCTCGAATACTGACCTCGACCCAGAGGGCCTCGGTCAGTACTTTCAAGACCTCGGTCACGGTATTTCACGATACGGACCTCCTAGCTGGTAAATAACACATTTATGTTCTTTGTGTTATGTGATAAACAAAAAAAATTGTTTAAAAAAATATAATTTTATATTTTAGATTCTTCAAAGTAGCCACTGTTTACCTTGATGACACTTTGCACATGATCGGCATTATCTTAACCAGCTTCATGAAGTAGTCACTTGGAATGCTTTTCAACCGACCCTGGTGGCTCGCCACGACCAGATGACCAGTCACCGACCCCGGCAGTTCGCCACGACCAGATGACCAGTCACCGACCCCGGCAGTTCGCCACGACCAGATGACCAGTCACCGACCCCGGCAGTTCGCCACGACCAGATGACCAGTCACCGACCCCGGCAGTTCGCCACGACCAGATGACCAGTCACCGACCCCGGCAGCTCGCCACGACCAGATGACCAGTCACCGACCCCGGCGGTTCACCACAACCAGTCACTTATCACAACTATCCAATACACACACTTCTTTTCACTAATAAAAGCTCTTTACAAAGAACTTCTGTACAAAAATAAAAATTATATTTTCTGTGAAAACTATGTTTTCAGAAAAACATATTGACATACAAAAAAAATCATAACGACTGAGTGAAAATGCAAATTAGTTTATACAGTTATTTAGACCATTCTGTGAGCTTTTTGAACATTCAGTAGGTACTTCCCCCTGAAAAGAGCTGGCAACAGTAATGTTTTCGAGGAATACAGCTTGTTTTGCTGCTATCTTATCAGAGTTCAGAAACGTTCCAACTCCAGTGAAAACATCACAGAGGCTGCTGCTATCACTTTCCGGATTTGCTTATAAACATACAGTACAATGCAGTCAGCATTTCTTTAAAGCAGACAGGATGTTTTTTTTTTTTTAAATAAAGAACTGTCCGTTTCACGGTCAGAGGAGCTGTAAGCAGTGAGCACAGGCTGCTGCAGTCTTTAGACCTACGTGGCACATCTGAGCTCACAGTGACGTTAGTTTGGTTCCCACTCAGCTAAACTGCTAGCGGTTAGCTTTAGCTAAAATTTCAAACCCACACGCTTACCTGTTACTCCATATGCCGTACAGTAACTCCACAAAGGCAAAGGACAAATTCAGGCACAGGAAGAAAAATAAATTCCGCGATGTCTTGTCAGCCAGAATTGATCTGAAGCAGTGGGGGAAAAAAAGTCACATTAGCTTAGTCGTGTCAGCTCATTTAAAAGAAGCTAGTTACCTTTACACCAGCTAAGCTAGCCAAACATAGCTGAATAACAGTATTTCTTATTTGCATAAACAATAAAAAAAACACTTCTGATCTAACCTTCTTAGCTGATAGTCGTGTGTACATGGCTAGTTAACAAAGCTAGCGTTAATCATACCAAAGTTAGATAGCTTTCTAACCTAGCCGTTTCCACTAGAAACTATTTACACACATTCATTCAACTTCTAGTCACTTGTGAAACAATGTTCAGTTGATTCTTTAAGTTCAGACAAATGTTTTTATTATCCTTTGCCACCTGACTAAAGCTTCACAACCGGGTGAATTAGCCTGCTAACTGCTTCACCACTTACTAGCTTCTCTGTTCCATTCGGAAAAGCAGTTATGAAAAAAAAAGAACAGTATGAATGGGGATTACCTGAACCATCCGGAGAGTTTAAGGACCAGATTGAATTTTGCAGGTTTATATTCATCATCTTTAATGGATAATGGTAACATCTTAGCTTAGCCAGCACCTGCAGCTCCGGTTCCTTCAACTGTTATTACAGGAGAGGAGTATGGTAACGTCATCACGCTGACGTCAGCGTGCGGCCTTTTAACGCCATACTACCCAAATACTACAGGACTATATCATACTGTACTATACCTTATTAAATACTACAGGACTATACCCCACTGTACTACACTCTAACTTACTAAATACTTACTACAGGACCCCACTGTACTACACTCTACCTACTAAATACTACAGGACCCCACTGTACTACACTAACTTACTAAATACTACAGGACCCCACTGTACTACACTAACTTACTAAACACTACAGGACCCCACTGTACTACACTAACTTACTAAATACTACAGGACCCCACTGTACTACATTCTAACTTACTAAATACTACAGGACCCCACTGTACTACACTAACTTACTAAATACTACAGGACCCCACTGTACTACACTCTAACTTACTAAATACTACAGGACCCCACTGTACTACACTCTAACTTACTAAATACTACAGGACCCCACTGTACTACACTCTAACTTACTAAATACTACAGGACCCCACTGTACTACACTCTAACTTACTAAATACTACAGGACCCCACTGTACTACACTCTAACTTACTAAATACTACAGGACCCCACTGTACTACACTCTAACTTACTAAATACTACAGGACCCCACTGTACTACATTCTAACTTACTAAATACTACAGGACCCCACTGTACTACACTCTAACTTACTAAATACTACACAACTATACCCCACTGTACTACACTCTAACTTACTAAATACTACAGGACCCCACTGTACTACACTCTACTTACTAAATACTACAGGACCCCACTGTACTGCACTCAAACTTACTAAATACTACAGTACTATACCCCACTGTACTACACTCTAACTTACTAAATACTACAAGACTATATCCTACTGTACTATACCTTATTAAATACTACAGTACTTTATCCCACTGTACTACACTCCACCTTACTAAATGCTACAGGACTATACCCCACTGTACTACACTCCATCTTACTAAATACTACAGTACTATACCCCACTGTACTACACTCTAACTTACTAAATACTACAGGACCCCACTGTACTACACTCTAACTTACTAAATACTACAGGACTATATCCTACTGTACTCCACCTTATTAAATACTACATTTTATCATGATATATTCCACATTATTACATACTAGATTATTACATTTTACCATACTACATTCTACCATACTAAATACAACCTTATTACATTTTATTTTCATAAATACCTTACTACATTCTACCTGATTAAATACAACCTTGTTACATTTTATCATAAAACATTCTACTATTGTCATGGTCCTACCTGTGGGCTTCTCTCTTCAGGTAACATCTCCACTCAGCATTACCGGCCACGCCCGCACTCACTTCCTCTTATTATCTTTCAGTGACTGTCATTGGCTGTTGCCGATCACCTGCTTTTCCCTTGTGTGTATTTAAGCTGCAGTCCTCCCAAGCTTCTGTGTCAGATTGTCTGCAACTCTCAGCCTGATAACCTGCTCTGTGTTCCTACTACTCTGACTCCTGAAAATAGCCTGTTCCATCTGATTCTGTCTGCTCTCCAGCCCCGGTGACCTGATCTGCCTTCCGTTCTGTTGACTCTGCCTCTCCTGTACCTTTGCCTGCTCTCCAGCTCGCTCAGCCCTGCTGCTCGCCTGCCTCCATCTGTCTGGTGTGAGCAGCCCTGCCTGGAGCCCTACTCTTCAGCCCTGGTAACCTGACCCTGCATTTCTGTCCCCTATCTTGCTACCTGATTTGTGACTCTGTGTTCCAGCCTGCTCTCTAACTCCTGCCTGCTGAGGGTCTGCTTGCTGGGAGACTGCCTGAAACCCAAGTACTGTCAGCCTACAGCCACACCTCTCTGACAGTGCCTCATCCTGTCAGATCTCAGCTGCTAAGCAGGGTCAGGCCTGGTCAGTACTTGGATGGGAGACCTCAGACGTCACCACCAGACGTCACCACCAGCCATCCCTGCCTCTCCGTTCTCCTGCCACTGGACTTCACCCACACACATTCTCCCAACTCCCTTTTCCCCTGTTATTAATAAACTGTGGTTTGAGTGCATTTGATCTCCTCTCCTGTTTGGTCCCTGACAACTATACTACATTCTACCTTGTTAAATACAAACTTATTATATTTTATCATAATACATTCTACCATAATACATTATACCAAAGTAAACACTGCCTTAGTACATCCTGCTGTAGGCTAATAGTACATCTCTCCATAACACATCCACCTCTACTATATACTAAATCTTACTGTACTACATTCTACTGTAGTAAACACTGTACTACCTTATCACATCCGACTATGCTACATCTATCTTATTACTTTCTACTGTAGTAAATTCTAACATGCTACATTTCTATGCACAACACTGTATTACACTAAAGGCCCTACTGAAAAAAAATACTGCTCTACTACATATACTACATTCTACCCTAATACATATTACTGTAGTACACACTGCCTTCCTACACATTCCTGTAATACATTCTACCATATTAAATACTACCTTAGTGCATCCTGCTGTACTATATCCTTCCATAATAAATCCCATACATTACACTGTAGTAAATACTGCCACCTTACTGAATATTTTGGACTGTTTGACCATATTATATTCTACTGTACTACATTTTACCACAGTAAAATTATTCTACTACAGTAAATACTATCTTACAACATCCTACTATAATTCAGCCTTCCCTACTACATCCCATTACACGTCACACTATACTACATTCTCCATAATTCATACTACTATACTACATCCTGTCATACTAAGTAAATCTACAGGATATCAGTTCAAAATCCTGTATTTCTTAATGTGAAATAATATAAAATAAAATTATATTTTAGGATATCATAAAAAATATCTTGCAACTTTCCTCAATATTACTTATAACTACTTTATAAGTATAAATATTGAAAAATGATTTTAAAAAGTTTGTTTTTCCCATGAGTCAGGGGATGTAAATATTTGCACTCAACTATAATATATTACAAATTATAAATAAATTAATGTTATATTTATAATATAACTAACATTTTAAAAAGTATTTTATACAACAGCTGCAATAATAGCTACAATAGCTTCTAGCTACAATAATAGCTAGAAGCTATGTATTTCTATTTTATATGAAAATTAATAAATGTAATAAATAACACAAATATAAATTATAAATAGCACATCAGGATCTCTTGGTTAAAAATGACCAAATAAATAAAAATCCCATTGAATAAATGAAATAATTAATAAATGAATGATGAATGAACGAGCTGTGGCAAGTTTCTTCCAGCAGATGTCAGCGTTGTATTACATCATTTTTCTGTGAACACATTTTTCTGCATTTCTGAGTTTGTCAAAATGTGAATGCTATTTTTTTTCCTTCTCATTGTTTTATTAGACATAGTTGTTGAAGCCAAACTTTAAAAGGGGGGGGGGGTTACATTTGTTTTCCCCTCAACATTAATTTTTTTTCTGCACGATGAGCATAAAAAATGAAGGAACTAAGAAAAGGAAAAATAAGAGCTAGAAGAAGGCAAGAAAGACAGCAAAACAGAAACAACAACAAAAAAATAATAATGTACTGCTGTCTTGGATAATGAGCTGTTAAACAAACAGTGTGCGAGCTGCATTTTAAACACTTTAAAGTGGAAAAGAACAAATAATTCACACAGTCTGAACTAAAGGAGTTCCCATGGAAACCGTTTTAGAGACAGGAGACGAGCAGAGCCAGTTAACCATCTTGAACCGCCAACTCAGTATGGGTTAGCTCAAGCAACAATAACTGTGAAACTGAGAGAGTGAGGCACAGACAGCTCCTGAAATATTTATCAAATTGTGCAAAAGTGAATATATAACATGAAATAAACATACAGTAAGTGATATTCTGAGCATAAACATGGGGAGATGTTGTATAACACAATATGTGGTGCAATTTGTGTTTCAAAACACTGGTTTAAAAAAATTATTGGAACCCAACAATTCATATTTTGTGAAGCTCTGACCTTGTCCTGTCATGTTTAACAAGGTTAGGAGACAAGAAGATTTCAAGAAATCTTCCAGGCAAAACATTTAAAGATCCTTAGAGTTGTGTATGCAGAGAAGCCTGTTTCCTTCACCATCTCATCTCATCTCATCTCATCTCATCTTCCGCTTATCCGGAGCCAGGTTGCAGAGGCAGCAGTCTGAGCATGGAAGCCCAAACTTCCCTCTCCCCAGACACCTCGGCCAGCTCCTCGGGAAGAACACCGAGGCGTTCCCAGGCCAGCCGAGAGACATAGTCCCTCCAGCGTGTCCTGGGTCTTCCCCGGGGTCTCCTCCCGGGGGGACATGCCTGGAACACCTACCCAGGGAGGCCTCCGGGAGGCGTCCAGGAGGCATCCGAAAGAGATGCCCGAGCCACCTCAGCTGATTCCTCTCGATGTGGAGGAGCAGCGGCTCTACTCCGAGCTCCTCCAGAGTGACTGTGCTTCTCACCCTATCTCTAAGGGAGCGCCCAGCCACCCTGTGAAGGAAACTCATTTTGGCCGCTTGTATCCACGATCTTGTTCTTTCAGTCATTACCCAAAGCTCATGACCACAGGTGAGAGTCGGAACGTAGATCGACTGGTAAATCAAGAGCTTCGCCTTTTGGCTCAGCTCCTTCTTCACCATGACGGACCGGTAAAGCGACCGCATCACTGTGGAGGCTGCACCGATCCGCCTGTCGATCGCACGCTCCATCCTTCCCTCACTCATGAACAAGATCCCGAGATACTTAAACTCCTCCACTTGAGGCAGGACTTCTCCACCAACCTGGAGAGGGCAAGCCACCCTTTTCCGGTCGAGAACCATGGCCTCGGACTTGGAGGTGCTGATTCTCATCCCAGCCGCTTCACACTCGACTGCAAACTGCCCCAGTGCATGCTGAAGGTCCTGGTTTGAAGAAGCCAACAGGACAACATCATCCGCAAAAAGCAGAGATGAAATCCTGTGGTTCCCAAACAGGACTCCCTCCAGCCCCTGGCTGTGCCTAGAAATTCTGTCCATAAAAATTATGAATAGAACCAGTGCCAAAGGGCAGCCCTGCCAGAGTCCAACATGCACTGGGAACAGGTCTGACTTACTGCCAGCAATGCGAACCAGACTCCTGCTCCATTCGTACAGGGACTGGACAGTCCTTAGCAAAGAGCCCCGAACCCCATACTCCCGAAGCACCCCCCACAGAATACCACGAGGGACACAGTCCAATGCCTTCTCCAGATCCACAAAGCACATGTGGACTGGTTGGGCAAATTCCCATGAACCCTCGATCACCCTATGAAGGGTATAGAGCTGGTCTAGTGTTCCACGACCAGGACGAAAACCGCATTGTTCCTCCTGGATCCGAGGTTCGACTAACAGCCAAATTCACCTCTCCAGTACCCTGGAGTAAACCTTCCCAGGGAGGCTGAGAAGTGTGATTCACCTATAATTGGTGCACACTCTCCGGTCCCCTTTCTTGAAAAGAGGGACCACCACCCCGGTCTGCCACTCCAGAGGCACTGTCCCCAACCACCACACGATGTTGCAGAGGCATGTCAGCCAAGACAGCCCCACAACATCCAGAGACTTGAGATACTCAGGGCGGATCTCATCCACCCCCGGTCAGAGGCGATTCTAGGGTCTGGTGGGGCCCCAAGCAGAAATCCCCCCCCCTCCATCCCACCCCACACAACAGAAATTCACTAGGACAAACTCTTTATTTTAATAAAACATCAACAAATTCTAAGCAATATAGTTTTTTTATTTCACAAGTTACAAATTGTGAAGTTATGAACACATGCAGTTCAATAAATCAACAACAAATTGTGAACAGTAATGTTTTTTTATTTCACACGCTACAAAAAGTGAAGTTACAAAAAGTTACAAATAGATGTCAGCATTTTCATAAATGTTTCATAAAAACAACAATTTGTGAGCAGCATTTTCTATATTTCTTAAGTTACTGTAAGTTTCTGTTCATTTTAACAGACAGTGCAAGGTAACTGCCATGTAGTACAGTCATTAAAATCAACAAAAGAAAAGTATGGCCATGCTAACGCGAGTGAAACTAGACTAGCACCATTATATAGCACTACATCATTCATTATTATTTCGACTGACTTACCACTGTCTTGCTTTCTTCTCTCCTCTTCCTCTTTTTTTTTCTTTTTACATTCCCGGGTGGATAGCTCCTCTTCATTTTCTTCTTGACGTCGTAATTAGAAGAATAGCTGGTTTATGTACGACAGGCACAATTTTCTATTTGCAGGTTAATACGCGCAATGACTTTTCAAAACGCAAATGTCAAATCTCGACTCTCTTTCGCCACCTAGTGGATCAGGGGCCCCAAGCAGCTGCCTGCCTTGACTGGTGACAAGATGCGCCTCTGCCCCCGGTGTCTTGCCACCGAGGAGCTTGCAAACCACCTCAGAGACTTTGGCTTGGGTAATGGACGAGTCCACCTCTGAGTCATCAGCTTCCACTTCCTCAGTGGAAGATGTGATGGTGGGATTGAGGAGATCCTCAAAGTATTCCTTCCACCACCCGACAATATCCCCAGTCGAGGTCAACAGCTCCCCACCCGCACTGAACTGCTTCCCCCTCCTGAGGCGCTGGACGGTTTGCCAGAATTTCTTCAAGGCAGACCGATAGTCCGCCTCCATGGCCTCACCGAACTCCTCCCAGTTCCAAGTTTTTGCCTCCACAATTGCCCGAGCTGCGGCACGCTTGGCCTGCCGATACCTGTCAGCTGCCTCAGGAGTCCCGGAGGCCAACATGGCCCAATAGGACTCCTTCAGCTTGACAGCATCCTTTACTTCCGGTGTCCACCACCGGGTTCGGGGATTGCTGCCATGACAGGCACCGGAGACCTTGCGGCCACAGCTCCGAACAGCCGCGTCAACAATGGCAGCAGAGAACATGGTCCACTCAGACTCAATGTCCCCCACCTCCCTCAGGAGCTGGGAGAAGCTCTCCCAGAGGTGGGAGTTAAAGACCTCCCCGACAGAGTGCTCGGCCAGACGTTCCCAGCAGACCCTCACCATACGTTTGGGCCTGCCAGGTCTGTCCGGCTTCCTCCTTCACCAGTGGATCCAACTCACCACCAGGTGGTGATCAGTTGACAGCTCAGCCCCTCTCTTCACCCGAGTGTCCGACATAGGGCCAGAGATCAGATGAAATGACAACAAAGTCAATCATCGACCTCCGACCTAAGGTGTCCTGGTGCCACGCGCACTTATGGACACACCTATGCTCGAACATGGTGTTCATTATGGACAAACCGTGACTAGCACAGAAGTCTGTAACGGGGTGGAAGAGCGGGCGCCTCTAGGGGCAAATGGATCAGGCCAAAAACAGAGGGAGAGGACAAAAAAAATCCAAGCAAGAGTTTTTATTTTTAAAACTTGATGGCAATTTTTAGCCAAACAATGTTCAAAACATGCTGTTCCTTTTTTTTTTGGTATTTTTAATATTTTTAGAAAAATAGATTGTACAAAAATAGATTTTCAAAACAAAAATACAAAAGTTGTCAACTAGAATGTCCCAGAAAATATTTGCTATGTCTCTTTAAGAGCAGAGAACAACTGGCAGCAAAGTCAATATCAAAACAAACTCACCACATGAGATCAAAACACTAGACTAAAGACACAGGACTAGACTAACATACATAAAGAAGATGACCAGCACCATTCCAACATGAAAAGGGAAACACATAACAATCACTAAACACAACAATAACATTACAGACTCTGATGCATCATAAGGACATTCTACAACATTTAAAACACAAGTTGACAACATAGACATTAAAACTAAACATTGCAAAACCTCACTGTAATACAGGGATATAGAAGCGGCTTGATCAAGGCCGTCTCCGTCTTCCCTATGACGTTCTAGCAAATGGACCTGACCAATTGCGGCCGGAACAAAATAAATAAGTCTCTGTTTCATATCGGCACTCTTTTGCCACCTGCTGGACGCGACAAGACAATTCATCACCACGGCAAGAAACGGTATACTACTTTTTCTTTTCAGCACCTAAGTCTCTGCAGCAATTTGGTACATTAAAAGAAACATTAGAAATAACCTGTGTGGCATTTTTCTTACCAAAGACATTTATGGAAAAACAGTGTTCATGGGCAAAAGGGTACCAGCAAAATTTAGCATCTTAGCGTTTAACTCAATGTTCCTGGAGTTGCCAGTCGGCGCGCGTGCGCGTGTGTGTGTGTGTGTCTAGGCACAGGTAAGCAGTGAAACAAGGGCTGCCTCGCAGCCGCGAGGCAAGGGAAATGTGCGGTCCGTGACCGTCACAAAGTCCAATAACAAAACACCACTGAGGTTCAGATCGGGGAGGCCGGTCTTCCAAATCACGCCCCTCCAGGTGTCACTGTCGTCATCCACGTGAGCATTGAAGTCCCCCAGTAGAACAATGGAGTCCCCAGTCTGAGCCCCTCTCAGTACCTCTCCCAGGGACTCCAAGAAGGCCGAATACTCTATACCGCTATTCGGCCCGTAGGCACAAACAACAGCAAGAGCCCTCTCCCCGACCCGAAGGCGCAGAGAGGCAACCCTCTCGTTCACTGGGGTAAACTCCAACACATGGCGGCTGAGCTGTGGAGCTATAAGCAAGTCCACACCAGCCCACCGCCGCTCACCGTGGGCGACTCCAGAGAAGTGGAGAGTCCAGCCCCTCTCGAGGAGCTGGGTTCCGGAGCCCAAGCTGTGTGTGGAGGTGAGCCCGACTATCTCTAGCCGGTACCTCTCAACCTTCCGCACAAGCTCAGGCTCTTTCCCTCCCAGCGAAGTGACATTCCATGACCCAACAGCTAGCCACTGTGTTCGGGGATCAGGTCATCGAGGCCCCTGCCTTCGACTGCCGCCCAATCCACACTGCACCAGCCCCCTACTACTACCTCTGTAGGTGGTGAACCCACAGGAGGTCGGACCCATGTCACCGCTTCAGGCTGAGCCCGGCTGGGCCACGTGGGCAAAGGCCCGGCCACCAGGTGCTCACATACGAGCCCCAACCCTGGGCCTGGCTCCAGGGTGGGGCCCCGGCTGCGCCATACCGGGCGACGTCACGGTCCTTGTTTTATGAATTTCCATAAGGGGTTTGGTGAACTGCTCTTGGTCTGGCCTCTCACCTAGGACCTGTTTGCCTTGGGAGACCCTAACAATATTATTCACCATAATAATAATAAGATTATTATTTATAATTATGACTTTTCATAATGACTTAATATCTCATAATAATGAGATAGAAACTCATAATTATGAGAAAATATTATCTCATAATAATGACTTAGTATCACCCAATCACTAAGTTATGACTTGCTATCTCATAATAATGAAATATGAGAAGGTTTCTCATAATTATTACTAAAATTCTCTTAATAATAACAACTTACTATCTCATAATAATGATAAATGAGATCGTAAATCATAATTTTGAGAAAATATTCTCATTATCGGGTGGCATGGTGGTGCAGTGTTAGAAATGGCGAGCTGAGGTGAAGTGAGGACCCAAGAGCAGACACAAGACAGGCAGTGTACAAAAAGAAATTTCTTTAATGAAGTACAGGGCAGAGGTACAATAGGGCTCAGGCAAAAATCAGTGGTCAAAGAATGGGCCAAGAGGTCAAAACACAGAAGAGCAGGCAGGCACAGTCAGAGACAAAAACAGGACAGAAAAATCTTCACAAAAACTGAAGAAAGCAGGGACAAGGGAAACCCAGGCAGAGGAAGCAAAAAACACAATCCAGAGGAACAGGCAGGTAAAACGGGCAAAAACTGGACAGAAAACTAGACAAAAAAAACACAGAACGATACAGGCAGGGGGAATCGAGAAGTCACAATACCAAAGGGCTGTAGCGAGGCGAGGAAAGTCTGCAAGAAACAGTCTGGCAGCTGGAGTAGCTCCAAACAGCTCTTAAGAAGGCCCTGGCTGATGGGAAAGGAGTGGTAGCAGGTGGAGTGCCGCTTCTGGGAAAATGGCCTACAGCAGGGCAGGACTGAATTCCTGTCCTGGATCCGGCCTGGAGCCGGCATGGAAGTCACACAAACTCAGGCATGGATGGACTGGACCGGACTGTGACAGTACCCCCCCTTCAACGGGGGCCTCCAGGCACCTTAGGAAGTGCCTCAGGGTGTTATTGGTGGAAGTCTGTGATGAGGGTGGGATCCATGATGAACCTGGCAGGAACCCAGCTCCTCTCTTCAGGACCATACCCCTCCCAATCAACCAGGTATTGGAGTCCTCTGCCTAGGTGTCATACCTTCAGCAACCTCCTGACTGTGAAGACCTCACCACCATCTATGAACCTGGGAGGAGGAGGGGGTTTGGAGGGTGGGGATAGGGAACTGCAGACAAGGGGTTTGACTTGGGAGACATGGAAAGTTGGGTGAATACAGTGCATGGTTACGGGTAGAGACAGTCTTACAGAGCAGGGATTGATTACCTTGCAGACGGGGAAGGGCCCTATGAACCTGGGAGCCAATTTGCGGGAGACCGTCTTGAGGGGCAGGTGGCGAGTGGAGAGCATTACCCGCTGCCCCACCCAATAGATGGGAGCTGCCAAGCGGTGTTTGTCTGCTTGCTCTTTAAACATCTTGACAGGATGTAGGAGCTTCTTCCTGGTCAATGCCCATGTTCTCCTGCAGCGGCGCACAAACTCCTGGGCAGAGGGCATGGCGACTTCTTCTTCTTGGATGGGGAAGAGTGGTGGTTGGTACCCCACAGAGCACTAGAAGGGGGAAAGACCTGTAGCAGAGTTGGGTAAGGAGTTGTGAGCATACTCTATCCAAGGAAGGGTCTTGCTCCAGGAGGCGGCATCCTTGGACACCATGCACCTGAGGGCCACTTCCAGCTCCTGGTTGGCCCGTTCCGTCTGTCCATTGGTCTGAGGGTGGAAACCTGAAGACAGACTGTGAGAAGCACCAATGAGTTTACAGAAAGCTTTCCAGAATTGGGCAGAGAACTGGGGTCTGCGGTCTGACATGATGTCTGAGGGGAGTCCGTGTAGACAAAAAATGTTGAGTATCAGCAATTCGGCAGTCTCTTTGGCAGTGGGAAGCTTGGGTAGAGGGATAAAATGAACAGCTTTAGAAAAACGGTCGACAACAGTAAAGATACAAGTATTGCCACCTGAATTAGGGAGTCCTGTGACAAATTCCAGGGCTATGTGCGACCAGGGCTAGTGGGTAACAGGAAGGGGTCTCAGCAGGCCAGCAGGGGGTCTGTTGCCAGTCTTGTTCCTGGCACAGATGTCACAAGCTGCCACAAATCTCTGGACATCCTCCTTGATGGATGGCCATTAAAAACGTTGTCAGATGAGTGCCAGAGTCCGGGCTGCTCCTGGGTGGCACGCCATTCTGGAACCATGACCCCACTGCAACACCTGTGCCCGCACAGAAATAGGAACAAAAAGATGGTTAGGAGGTGCATTACTGGGCCCTGGATCCTGCTCATGGGCCTTCTGGACCAGGGTTTCCACCTCTAACAGAGAGGCCCCCACCAGGCGCCATGGAGGAAGGATGGTCTCAGGGGAGGTCGATTCCTCCTGGAGAGGACAGAACATTCTGGACAAGGCATTGGGCTTACCATTCTTAGAGCCTGGGCAGAAGGAAAGTGTGAACTTGAAGCGGGAAAAGAAGAGAGACCATCGGGCCTGGCGAGAATTGAGGCGCTTGGCAGTCCTGAGGTATTTGAGGTTCTTGTGATCTGTCCATACGATGAAGGGAAGGTCTGACCCCTCCAACCAATGCCTCCATTCTTCCAAGGCCAGTTACACGGCCAACAGTTCCCTATTGCCAACGTTGTAGTTTCTCTCAGAGGGGGAAAGCTGATGAGAGAAGAAGGAGCAAGAATGAAGCTTGTTGTCACTAGCCAATCTTTGGGACAATATGGCTCTGACCCCTGACTCCAAAGCATCGACCTCAACCACGAACTGCCAGGACGGATCTGGATTGGTGAGTATGGGTGCTGATGTGAACCTTTGTTTGAGCTCAGAGAATGCCTTCTCAGCCCCTTCCCCCCAGCTGAAAGGGACCTTGGTGGAAGTTAGAGCCATGAGGGGCCCAGCTACTGTACTAAAGTTCCTGATGAATCGCCTGTAGAAATTCACAAGCCCAAGAAACCGCTGAAGTTCTTGCCGAGAGGATGGGGTGGACCAGTCAGCAACTGCCTTGAGTTTCAGGGGGTCCATCTGAATCTGTGCGGGGGAGATAATGAAGCCCAGAAAAGAGACAGAGCTTCTATGGAACTCACATTTTTTGGCCTTAACGAAGAGTTTATTTTCCAAGAGTCGTTGAAGGACCTGCCTGATGTGGATGCGGTGTTCATCAAGGGAGTGGGAAAAAATCAATAGATAAACAAAAACAAAAAGGTTAAGGTAGTCCCTCAGGACATCATTAACAAGGGCCTGGAAAACCGTGGGAGCGTTAGTCAGACCAAACGGGACTACAAGATATTCGTAGTGGCCCATGGGGGTGTTGAACGCCGTCTTCCATTCGTCTCCTTCTCTGATCCTCACGAGGTGGTAAGCATTGCGCAGGTCTAGCTTGGTGAAAATCTGGGCTCCCTGGAGTAACTCAAAGGCCTTAGTCATGAGAGGTAGGGGGTAACGGTTCTTGATGGTGATGTCATTTAGCCCCCGATAATCAATGCAAGGGTGCAAGGATTTGTCCTTCTCCACAAAAAGAATTCTGCCCCTGCAGGAGAAGAGGAGGGACAAATAATTCCAGCTGCTAAGGACTCAGTGATGTACTTATCCATGGCTTGCCTTTCAGAGGGAGAGAGAGAGTAAAGTCGCCCCTTGGGTGGTGCGGTGCCAGGGAGAAGGTCAATTCCACAGTCATAGGGCCTATGGAGAGGAAGGGAAACAGCTTGAGACTTGCTGAACACAGGTTTTAGGTCATTATACTCAGGAGGCACGTTAGAGAGGTCAGAATATTCACCAATGGTGGGCTGGAGCAGCTCGGCGTGAGGGAGGGTAGATCTCAGGCATGACGATAAACAGAATTGACTCCATCCTAAAATGGTGTTGTTAGTCCAGTTGGCATGGGGGTTATGTAGAGTTAGCCAGGGCAGACCAAGAACTATGGGCACATGGGGATTGCTCATGACGAAAAACTGGATGGATTCAGAGTGGTTGCCCGAAATTCTTAAGGTGACTGGGGCTGTTTTATGGGTGATAGTGGTCAGACCAGTACCGTTAAGGGTCAGGACAGTGAGGGACGGTTAAGAGCCAGTAGTGGAATCCCCAGGCGCTTGGCGGTGGTCGAGCAGATCAGGTTTCTGTCAGGCCCTGAATCAATGAGTGCCTGGAGGTCATGGGGCTGATTGCCATGGATGATGACCACTGGGAGTAGCGGTGGATTGGTAGGGGGCTGATTCTGGACATTGCCCACCAGAGCCCCTAAACTCACTGGTGGGCTCTTCCTTTTAAAGGGCAGGATTTGCAGAAATGCCCCAGCTGTCTGCAATAAAAACATGCCCTTACATTATACTGTACCACATTCTACTGTACAACATTCTACCATGCTAAATACAACCTTACTACATTTTACCAGACTACATTATACCACACTGTATTCTACCATACTGCATTTTACCTTAAGGCATATTCCTGTACTACTTTCTACCATACAACATTCTATCATGCTAAATACTACCTTACTACATTTTCTCATATGACATTATACCACACTGTATTCTACTGTACTGTATTACACCTTAATATATCTTCTTGTACCACATTCGACTATACTACATTCTACTGTATAACCTTAAACTGCACTGCATTATACCTTAATATATATTCTTGAACTACATTCTACTTTACTACATTATACCACGTTGCATTCTACCATACTGCATACATATTCTTGAACTACTGTTATATCTGTGCTGGAATCCTCCCCAAACTCCACTTACCAGAACACACCATGGCCTACAAACATGGCCACCACAGACTACAACACCCAGCTCCACCACACACTGACATTCACATTCACCCAATTTCTAATTATGCACACTGATTGCCCATTACACTCACAGCCTACATATACAGATTTGGACTCTCTCTCAATTGTGAAGTAAATGCTCAGTGTCCTCTACCTGACTTTACCAAGCCTTGATTATTCATGTTCTGATATTCTGGTTTTGACTTTATTTGTTTCCTGGTTTTAGCCATTTTGATCTTGCCCTTGATTCACTGCTGTTTGCACATTGCCTGACCTTTTGCCTGCTTTTGACTTTACCTCTGGTTAACGTTTTGGATTTGACTACTTGGATTATTACTAAAAGCACTAATTTGAAACTACATTCGTCCATCTATTTCCTCACAGAATACTTCGCCATCCCTGTAGATGCAGACTGCAAAGCTGGAGGGGTGCCATGCTGGCTCAGGGAAAGCTGTTGGGAGAACAACAGCAGCATTTGGATGAGCTGGACACCAGAGTGAACCTGTTTACCAATGCAATCTCCCAAACCCTCATGTCACACCAAAACCAGGCTGTATTTTCAAGCTCACTAATTTCTTGTCTCAACAAGTTTTTTTTTTTTGGGGGGGGACACTGTGCATTGAAGCTTTATGCTTCAATGCTTCCTGTATATTTTTGGCTAAGCTAGAGTTTACCACAGCTCCTGTCCTCAAACACCCAGATCCAACCAAGTCATTCGTAGTAGAGATGGATGCCTCTGAATCAGGAGTGGGAGATGTTTTGTCACAGCACTTCGGAGACAAGCTCAAGTGCCACTTGGTGGTCATCTCCAGGGGTTAAATTGGGATTGGTTATGTGGGGGGGCTCTGCCTCGTACCCGCCCCTGCCCCCGCCGCCCTGCCCCAATATACTTTTTGGAAAATAACCCTCTAATTTGATAACCATATCATATTGCACAGAGATATACACCTTATCTGTGTGTTGTAGGCCTATGTGTGTCTTGTAGTGCCCCCCTACACATTATGGCAGTTTGAATGTAGATTGGTTGGCCAATGTAACAGATTGTACAGGTTGTTGTACATTGGTTTGAAGGAAATGATTAGTGGGGGGTCTGGGGGTCCTCCCCCAGAAGTTTTTTATTATCATACATGTTATTTGCTGAATTCTGGTGCATTTTAATAAGTTGTTAGCTGACTTTACAGAGGTAGGTTGAGCAATATCATGTTAAATCTTGTCACATGCCTACAGGTGAAAAATGTGAAGGAGAAATGTTCAGTGAGAAAATTTGAAGGCTTGCACAATCTTAAACCAAAACAGTTGATTTATTTTGGAGGATAAATGTTAAATATGCCAAAACACTGTCAGTCAAATTGTCAATCAAATATATTCATGCAGTGAATGCAACCAAATACAAACAACACTATAACATTGGAAGCATTTATTATTATTGTTATTATTATGTATTCAATTATTTATTTGGCATGTGGTGCTTTTTGTATTGTCTAGAACATACATAAGATGAGCATATTATAGCAGCAAAATAGAAGCACAATCATTTGAATGCAGCAAAAGTTTTGCTGCATTCAAATGATTGTGCTTCTATTTTGCTGCTATAATATGCTCATCTTATGTATGTTCTAGACAATACAAAAAGCACCACATGCCAAATAAATAATTGAATACATAATAATAACAATAATAATTACACTCATAATAGGATCGTATGCAGGTAAAAGGGGAGACGATGTACGGAGAAAATCATAAACAAGTCACAACGCTAAAACACAAGCCCAAAAACCCGCAAACCACGACTTCTGATTTTTTTTTTAAAGCGAGCTCACAAAAAAAGAAACCCCAAAGTCGCTTATAAAAAGCGGAATTGGCAACCCACGCAGTGTTCCAGAAACCAGAATCTCTGATCGCAAGTTCTGTTCTAAATAGCTTTGACAGGTCGTCTTGTTATCAGGAAAACTATGATCTATCTCATAAAAGTCATGGGTTTATTGATTAATAAAACGATATTTAATTATTCAGAACTGAAAATCGTGAAAAGGGTTTGTTGCTTTTGATGTGTGCGTGATCATATGCCATCCGCTCCGAGCTTATGTGCCGGGGCTCAGCCCCGGACAGCCCCGGCCCAATTTAACCCCTGGTCATCTCTAGAAAACTTTCACTTGCAGAGCAAAATTATGACACTGGTAATAATTACTGGCAGTGAATCTTGCTCTGCAGGAGTGGTGCCACCGATTAGAGGGAGTAGCATACCCCTTCACAATGTTGACTGATTATAAAAAAAATTTTAATATTTGAAGATAGCCAAGCACCTTAACCCGTGACAAGCCCGACGGGGACTCTTCTTCACCCATGTCAGTGTCGTGCTTGTATCAACCAGGATCTAAGAATACCAAGCCCTCTCTGTCCTGTGTTTCCCCCCACTGTAAACAGTGACCAAGACCCAGAACTGACATTGCCCCATCCTGCATTATCGGAGCCCTAAGCTGGAACATTGATGGAAGAACTCACCAGCACACCACGTCCTAGCTACATGTTCTCCTAACCTAACCTTCATGCCACAAAAATGGAGAGGCAGACTCATCACCTGGGTACACACAACTCCTGTCCCAGGCCACCCTGGCACACAAAGAACTTATAAACTGCTAAAAACTAAATATTGGTGGCCAAACATGGTTACCAATATCCAGAGGTACATCTCATCATGTACTGCATGTGTTCAAGTCAAGGTACCCTGCAACTAGTAAACTCATGCCACTACCCATGCCACAATGCCCATGGTCCCATTTAGCCATGAAATTTTTTATCACTGATCTCCCGAAAGGCCAATTTATGCTGACAACCCAGTCCTCGCAGATGGCGTCGCAGATGGCATCTGCGAAGCCCCCCCCTTTGCAGATGCTCTGCGCGCACCTCCCAAAAATTGTGACCACCGCAGACAGCCTCGCAGACAGCGTCGCAGACAAGAGGGCTCTGATTGGTCCACTCTACATCCGCTGTACACGCACTTCCGCATCCCTACTTTCCCGGTTTGGTTTGTTTTCACGACCGCCATTTTTAAAAACACGAGCAAAGATGGAGCAGTACGAAGAGCGGTTGATCGAGGAAGTGAGGAAGTACGTACATCTATACGACTCCAGTTCTAGTCATTATAAGTAACCGGAGGATAAACACTCCACTAACCACACCCACCAACTACTCCTAGCGATTTCGCGACTTCGCGCCCCCTTGCATTGTGGCGGTGGATAACATCGCACACGCCTATTACTCCCCGCTCAACGATAAATTACAACTGTCTGCGAAAAGCTATCTGCAAAAGCCTTGTCGCAAGAGCATGCAGAGGCCTTAAGTCCAGAGGAGACACAGTGGTTATAACAATCATTAATTGCTTCTCCAAATTATTTCATCTTATCCCTTTGCTTGGGCTACCAGCCGTGTTCAAAACCATGGAGCTCATCTTTAATAATGTATTCCATTACTTTGGACTAATGGAGGACATCATAAGTGCCCAGCATGGTGGCGCAGTGGTTAGCACTGTCGCCTCATAGCGAGAAGGTGCTGGGTTTGAGCCCAGTGGCCGACGGGGGCCTTTCTGTGTGGCGTTTGCATGTTCTCCCCGTGTCTGTGTGGGTTTCCTCCAGGTGTGCCAATTTCCCCCACAGTCCAAAGACATGCAGGTTAGGCTAATTGTGTGACCATAGGTGTGAGTGTGAATTGTTGTGTGTCTCTATGTGTCAGCCCTGAAAAGATCTGGTGACTTGTCCAGGGTGTATCCTGCCTCTTGCCCATAGTTAGCTGGGATAGGCTCCAGCTTGGCCACGACCATGCACAGGATAAGCAGTTACAGATAATGGCTGTTTGGATGGATGGATCATAAGTGCCCAAGGCACACAATTCATGTCCATAGTATGGGCCAAGTTCATGTTAAAATATACTATGCTCTGTACTATATTCTGTAATATTCATTTTAAAACTTGACAAACAAAAAAAATTTAATTATTCTGCAATTTGGGCAGTAATAGCAGGCAGTGTGTTTAAATGAATGAGAAGCTTAAAGGACTCTCTTCAATCAGTAATCAAATGGCTGTGCTAATAATATCAGGCTTTTTGCTGGGCTTGAAATATCACTGAACACATGGCCAGCTCTATAAATAACCTCTCACAAGAGCTCCATTTCTCTCACCATTCCAGATAACATACCAGGCTATAGGATCGCCCACCAGAGCACACTATTTAAGGTTGGCAATATGTCTGAGAAGGTAGAGTGGGCTGTATCAACATTCACTACTTCCAAAAAGAGATATGATAAAGAGTTTGCTCCAGAACATAACTAAATCATAAATACATTGAGATGCAAATTTTCTAAAGGGTTAGGAAGACATGGGATGTCTTGGTATGTCAAGATATCAAAAATCTATTGTATTGCCTGAAAAATCTTAGGATAAATAAGACAATATATAAATTTAGTCATGTGACCTGAGGGAGAGCACAGCCATATTTATAAGTATTTTTCTCTTTTATATATTACAGATATAAAACAGTTTTACAGTGTAATGGATGTGACATGGACAGTTTTCAGCACTGAAAATTAAAAATCTTTACAGATGAATTGCAGTGTAAATTACTGATGGAAAATCTGTCTTTTAAGTGTGTGATGTACCTGTTACAGATTTTCACAGAGAGTAAAGACGAATAGATAAATAAATTAAATAATTACTACTACTACTATCCATCCATCCATCCATTATCTGTAACCGCTTATCCTGTGCAGGGTCGCAGGCAAGCTGGAGCCTATCCCAGCTGACTATGGGCAAGAGGCGGGGTACACCCTGGACAAGTCGCCAGATCATCGCAGGGCTGACACATATGCCGCTTTTCCACTACAAACGCGGCTGAGCCGTGCCGTGCCGAGTCGAGCTGAGCGGGGCTATTGAAGTTGCATTTCGACTACAACCGCGCTGAACCGTGCTGGCTGGAAGTGGGTGGACACATTGGGTGGAGTTAGCGAAAGTGGGTGGACGTCATGTGATGTCGTTAAGCAGCACAAACAGTGACATCAGTGACAGTGGCGGAACAAGTCAGAGCCGGGCCGGGGGCGGGGCAAATGACCGGGCCCTTTATTAAAGCTTATCATAACATCATTTTAGGCTACAAAATGTCCGCAACTGCGGTGTTTACCAATTTCAACACTACCGGGTGCAACTATGTTATTTAGTACATCAAGTCCTTCAAACGAACATGTAACTCAGAAACAAAAAACATTAGGATACTGTACATGGCTCATAATAAAACATCAATAGCCTATACTGCGCACATTATTTGAAGGGCATACGAATGAGCGCTCAGAGTGGTGACAGGAAGAGTCAGAAATAAAAGGAGGGCGGTGCAAACCTCACTGAATGCACTGTGTTTACCAATTTCAACACTACGGGGTGCAACTATGTTATTTTGTACATTAAGTCCTTCAAACGAACATGTAACTCAGAAACAAAAAAACATTCGGCGACATACTGTACATGGCTCATAATAAAACATCAATAGCCTACTGCGCGCATTATTTGAAGGGCATACGGCGAGCCTTGCGCTCCGCGAACTCGTCCACGATGCTCTGTATGTCACTGATTCAGTGACCTTTTAAGCGGTAGTCTCACGACCCGAATAGTAAACAATAAACATGGAGGACATGGAGTCGTTAGTGTTGCTGGTCTTGGTTCTGTGGCTTGTTGTCACCGACAATGCCAACAGATACTGGCAAGAGCGTATAGATGAGGCGAGGCGCATAAGGCTTCAGAAATTCTCGTAATTCATAATTATTCTTCTTCCGGGTTTGCGGTGTTTACAGATCCCAGCGCGCTCGCGGGGCGTGTGTGGGCATGTGAGGACACTCCTCCTCACCAATCAGTGCACAGGGGAGTGTCTCCTCACGCCCCCAACCTCAGTCGGCACGGTTTGGCTCGCTTCAGCCCCACTCCAAAACGGTGCGAGTTTTAGGGGCTAAGCAGGGCTGAAACGAGCTGAGTCGTGCTGGTTTTTGGTAGTCGAAACGCGAGCCGTGTCGGGCTGAAGTGAGCTGAAGCGAGCTGAAAAAGGGTAGTGGAAAAGGGCCAATAGAGACAACCATTCACACTCACAGACTACGTTTACATGCACGTCCAAATCGAGCTGCTGTCGGTAATCGAGCAAAGGGTCCCAGCAGGGGTGCCAGAGAAATCCAATCCTACATGCACAAGTGAAATCGGGCTATTGTGCAAGGTGCATTGTGCACCCGAGCCACACGTGGCGCTACACGCCCCATCGTGTTGGTACACTTCCGGTTGTCGTCATGAAGAAGAGCTATAGTGTTGCCAGATACTGCTGACGTTTTCCAGCCCAAAACATGTTCAAATCCGCTAAAATGCACTTAAAACCCCCAATCTGGCAACACTAGTCCGTGTTCAAGCTGTTAGGCTTGCTCTACCAGACTGTATGGCTACAAACTGTCCGGCGCAGACCACTGTTTTGTAAGACAACTTATTTTGCACAATAATATTTTTCTAAAGTCCATTTTTTGCTTACAAAAAAAATATATATTTTTTGCTTACAATTTAACTTATGTCTTAATAAACACACAAAAAGTTCAATTGTTTTGTTTTTATTGACATTCTTCAGATGTTGGACATTATATATATATATATATATATATATATATATATATATATATATATATACACACACACAAATACAATGACTTGTTTATGTACACAATTCACAGCTATGCAACAGATGTATTTGGTGATACAGTAAGTGAGCTAAATTTTAACAGTGCAAACAATGCCACAAAAAGAAAAGATTCATGCCGTTGTCATGATTCGTTGTCATGCCGACCGAGGCTGTTGTGTTTCCCGCTTGTGGTCTCGTCACTCGTCACTTCCGGAAGTAGCTCGACAACTAGCTCGATAGGGTATACATGCACAAAGTAGCTCGGCAGAAATCGCATAAACTAGGTGGTGTAGCTCGATTCCGAGAAATCAAGTTCGGTTCAATTTCAGCCGAATTAAGGTGTATACATGGCATTTTGAACTTCGATTTCAGTCGAGCAACGGCAGAAATTCGATTCTCTCTATGTGCATGTAAACGTAGTGAGTGTCAATTTAGAGCCACCAATTAGCCTAACCTGCATGCCTTTGGACTGTGGGGGAAACCGGAGCACCAAGAGAAAACCCACGCAGACACAGGGAGAACATGCAAACTCCACACAGAAAGGCCCGTGTCAGCCACTGGGCTCAAACCCAGAATCTTCTTGCTATGAGGCGGCAGTGCTAACCACTACACGAACATGCCACCCCACTATTACTACTACTAATAATAATAATAGTAATAATAATAAGATGTTGGACACGTGAGATCACTTTGAAATGCAAAAATCAAAGCTAAAATCTCATCTCATCATCTCTAGCCGCTTTATCCTTCTACAGGGTCGCAGGCAAGCTGGAGCCTATCCCAGCTGACTACGGGCGAAAGGTGGGGTACACCCTGGACAAGTCGCCAGGTCATCACAGGGCTGACACATAGACACAGACAACCATTCACACCTACGGTCAATTTAGAGTCACCAGTTAACCTAACCTGCATGTCTTTGGACTGTGGGGGAAACCGGAGCACCCGGAGGAAACCCACGCGGATACGGGGAGAACATGCAAACTCCGCACAGAAAGGCCCTCGCCGGCCACGGGGCTCGAACCCAGAACCTTCTTGCTGTGAGGCGACAGTGCTAACCACTACACCACCGTGCCGCCCTCAAAGCTAAAATCCGGTAGAAATTAAAAATCAAATCAGATGAGGAAGGACAACTTAAACAAATTAGTTTTTGGGTGGGATTTAATTAAATAATGGCATGTAGTTGACCGATAATGACCTTTTAGAGGACTTAATATTTGTTACTTAATTACATTGCCATGCTAAAACCCACATTTTTACATATACTTTTCAAGTCCATGTTTCAAACCTCAATCAAGTCCATTTCTGTGCATTTTGATTTCATTCATAAGGAATAAAAAGTAGGTGTGTGCTGTTATTGGAAAATAATGAGTGATCAGGTAACAGAATTATTGTTACCACTCTGAAGTTGACTATTTTCCTATAACAGCATGCCCTGAAGTGTTTTATTCCTCTTACACCACAGCAATTTGCCAACATGAAAAAATTGTATCTATTAAACAAAAATAGGTCATACTTTTTATCTATTTATAGTTACATTTAATGTTATGGATCTTTTATGAATCAAGTTATAGTCTGTTCTCATTTCTATTAGCTTTAAAGAGTTGTTCTGACACCAGCCTCTCTTTTTCTCTCTTGAAGCAAACAAAACAAACTAAAAAAAAACCCACAGCTTGTGATGTTGCAGAGAAACCATATATCATAAACACCTCTGTCCTGAAGATGCTAGAAAACTTAAAGTTACAGCCTTAAATGTTAAACAAACGCTTCAATAAATGTTTACGTGGCACATGTGCCATACAAGTCCCTGGGAATGAGCTATTACTGTAGAAACAATAACATTTTATGGTACCTTATATATATATATATATATATATATATATATATATATATATATATATATATATATATATATATATATTTCCAAATGAATATATTTGAGTGAACAGTTACAACTGAAAAATTGTCCTCATTTCTAAAAGCAGTTAAAATAATTTTTACAAGAGACATGTAGACATTCTAACTTTCCTCTGCTTCATGGGTTAATTGGTGTAATAAAAGCATAGTAATATTTCCCTTATTTTCCATGGTAAGGCTAATATTCATGGAATTGCCTGGAGGAGAGACTGCAGAACATCTCATCATCACCACACCACTTGGCTGGACTTCTTGTACTTCCAGTATAAAAAAAATATCCTTCAGTGTGATGTGATCCATAACAGATCCCTTATCCAGTTTTGCATAACAAAGCCCGCAGTTGTGTTTGTTTTGGCCCAGCAACAGCACTCTCAGGGAGTATGCTGATTAAGCACTGCCTCTGTACTTTCCAGAATGTTTTATTTTTCACATAGAAAAGCATGACTAACAATAGTATCAGACCCTTTTCTGGCTACAAAAATGTTGTCTCTGTAAAAACATGAGCACACTTGATAATACGTGAAAGAAAATCATGCAAGCTTTTCAGGGTCTTTACAGTGGATCATACCTTTCACACAAGAAAAACACATCTGGTTTTCTATTCAATTTGGAGCATTTCTTCCTAAAAGTGCAATAACAAGGTGGTGTCAGTGCAAATAGATTAATGTTTTTCCATTCTGTTTTTTTTTTTTAATTTTCAAGGCATATAGAATTTAAAATGAAATACACACATTTTCAAGTTTAGGGAGATGGTACATGTCAAATTAATATCCACACGAATGCCAGGACCCAAGGTTTCCCAGCAGAACACTGCCCAGAGCATCACACTGCCTCCACCGGCTTACCTTCTTTCCATAGTGCATGGTACCATCTCTTCCCCATATAAGTAGCGCACACACACACCTAGCTATCCACATGATGTCAAAGAAAACATGATTCTTCAGACCAGGCCACCATGGTCCAGTTCTGATGTTCATGTGCCCACTGTAGGCACTTTCAGCGGTGGAAGCAAGCTGTGATGCACTGTGTGGTCTGCCACCTTTCAATCATACCCAGCATGAACTTTTTCAGCAATATGTGCTACAGTAGCTCTTCTGTGGGATCAGACCAGATAGAATAGCCTTCAATCCCCCCACACATCAATGATCCTTGGGCACCCCTCTGTCATCAGTTTACTGGTTGTCCTTTCTTGGACCTCTTTTGGTAGGTACTAACCACTGCATACTGGGAACAGCCTACAAGATCGGTTTTGGAGATGCTCTGACCCAGTCGTCTAGCCATCACAATTTGGCCCTTGTCAAAGTTGCTCAGATCCTTATGCTTGCCCATTTTTCCTGCTTTCAACACATCAACTTTGAGCACTGTCTGTTCACTTGCTGCCTAATATATCCCACCTTTTGACAGGTGCCCCTGTAATGAAATAATCAATGGTATTCACTAGTCACTTCACCTGTCAGTGGTTTTAATGTTCTGGCTGACTGGTGTGTGTGTGTGTGTGTGTGTGTGTGTGTGTGTGTGTGTTCAATAATATAATGTATGTCCTATGTTACTCTGGGAAAACAAAAGAAACAGAAACACAGCACAAGAGCAACTAACAAGGAAAAACTAATAGTTTAGCCATACATACACACATACACATATTATAGAATATCTACCGAAGGAATACCAGCACTTTAATTAGTTCTGCTGAGGACAGTGACATGTGCTGAAGAGTTCTTAATCTCTGCATGTTTTTTAAAGGAGTGCAAAGAGGACAAAGTAGTCAAATACTTTTGAGGTCAAACTGTACTAATATTCACTGTGCTAACACAGCATGTGACCTCACATATCCTGTGATATATGGTATCATAAAATCATGTGGTTTTGTGCACAGGATATGCAGAAGTACAAATCACACAACAATCAAACGGAAGCCAATGGAAGCTTTAAATCATGCCTTTGTTTCTATCAATTTTCATCAAAAGAGTCCTGGAGCTGCAATACACTGTATAACCCCAATTCCAAAAAAGTTGGGATGCTTTGTCTCATTCTCTCTAGCCGCTTTATCCTTCTACAGGGTCGCAGGCAAGCTGGAGCCTATCCCAGCTGACTACGGGCGAAAGGCGGGGTACACCCTGGACAAGTCGCCAGGTCATCACAGGGCTGACACATAGACACAGACAACCATTCACACCTACGGTCAATTTAGAGTCACCAGTTAACCTAACCTGCATGTCTTTGGACTGTGGGGGAAACCGGAGCACCCAGAGGAAACCCACACGGACACGGGGAGAACATGCAAACTCCACACAGAAAGGCCCTCGCCGGCCCCGGGGCTCGAACCCAGGACCTTCTTGCTGTGAGGCGACAGCGCTAACCACTACACCACTGTGCCGCCCCTGGGATGCTTTGTAAAATGTAAATAAAAACAAAATGCAATGAGGTGCAAATCCTTTTTGACCTATATTTAATTGAATACAATACAAATACAAGATATTTAATATTCAAACTGATAAATTTTATTGTTTTTGTAAATACACTCATTCTGATTTTGATGCTTACAACATGTTCCAAAAAAGTTGGGACAGGGGCATGTTTACCACTGTGTGACATCACAGTTTCTTTTAACAACACTCAAGCTTCATTTATATTACCAGGCTGAAGTGACTCAAATCTGATTTTTTGCCTTAATGTGACACAGATGCAGGCAAACCAGTTTAGCACCTGCACTCTTTTACAACCCTGATTCCAAAAAAGTTAAAACTCTAAAAGCCAGCTAAAACTCTATAGTTCAAAGAAGAAGCCGTATCTAAACACGATCCAGAAGTGCAGACGTCTTCTCTGGGCCAAGGCTCATTTAAAATGGACTGTGGCAAAGTGGAAAACTGTTCTGTGGTCAGGCGAATCAAAATTTGAAGTTCTTTATGGAAATCAAGGACACCGTGTCATTCGGACTAAAGAGGAGAAGGATGACCCAAGTTGTTATCAGCGCTCAGTTCAGAAGCCTGCATCTCTGATGGTATGGGGTTGCATTAGTGCGTGTGACATGGGCAGCTTACACATCTGGAAAAACACCATCAATGCTGAAAGGTATATCCAGGTTCTAGAGCAACATATGCTCCCATCCAGACGACGTCTCTTTCAGGGAAGACCTTGCATTTTCCAACATGACAATGCCAAACCACTTATTGCATCAATTACAGCATCATGACTGCGTAGAAGAAGGGTCCGGGTACTGAACTGGCCAGCCTGCAGTCCAGATCTTTCACCCATAGAAAACATTTGGCGCATCATAAAATGGAAGATACAACAAAAAAGACCTAATACAGTTGAGCAACTAGAATCCTACATTAGACAAGAATGGGTTAACATTCCTATCCCTAAACTTGAGCAACTTGTCTCCTCAGTCCCCAGACGTTTACAGACTGTTGTAAAGAGAAAAGGGGATGTCTCACAGTGGTAAACGTGGCCTTGTCCCAACTTTTTTGAGATGTGTTGTTGTTATGAAATTTAAAATCACCTAATTTTTCTCTTTAAATGATACATTTTCTCAGTTTAAACATTTGATATGTCATCTATGTTCTATTCTGAATAAAATATGGAATTTTGAAACTTCCACATCATTGCATTCTGTTTTTATTTACAATTTGTACTTTGTCCCAACTTTTTTGGAATCGGGGTTGTACTATGAAGCCATGCTGCTGTAGCAACATACAGAATGGGGCTTGGCATTGTCTTGATGGAATAAGCAGACATCATTTGGATGCAGCATATGTTGCTCTAAAACCTTATGTCAGTTTTTAATGCAGTGCCACCTAAAGGATCAAAGGTCATGGACATTCGCTATTGGTTTTTGGTCTTGCCCCTTACATACAGAGATTTTTCTGGATTATCTGAACCTTTTGATAACATTATGAATTGATTCCTTGTAATTGTACATTGAGAAACGTTGTTCTTAAACTGTTGGACTATTTGCCCATGCAGTTTTTCACAAAGTGGTGAACCTCACCTCATCCTTGCTTGTGAATGACTTCAGGCAGGCTCTTTTCAGACCCAATCATAATACCATCACTTACACAATGTTCCAAACAACTGACTCGTGAGGATTCCACAACTTTTTAAGTCTTTTGCTACCACTGACCCAACAATTTTGGAATGTGTTGCAGACATCAAATTAATTATGAGTGTATATTTACAAAACAACAACAACAAAGTTTATCAGTTTAAACATTAATTATATTGTCTTCATTTTATATTCAATTGAATATAGGTCAAAAAAGGATTTGCAATCATTGCGTTCTGTTTTTATTTTTTATTATACATATTATACAGTGTCGTGAAAGCTACATGCCAAATAAAATAAAGTCTAAAGCAAGTATAAAATGATACAATGTTGTGATGTCATGGGTGTATGTCACTTAACTCAGGCTAGGTGAATGTTGGCCAAATTCCCTACCTGTAATTACAAGTTGAATTACTGTTCCATTGCACTTTTTCATGTCAGAGGTCAAGTTTTTCTGACTTCTTAGAACAATGGATTGCAGTATTACTAGACATGTTCCCAACACTGGTCCTGGAGAACCACTTCTTCCTTGGGGTTTTCCTGCTTGAGCATAAATTCTTCAGCTAATTAGCTAATTAACAGCCAACACCGTGTGTGTGTGTTAGAGAGGGAATAACACTAAAATGTCCAAGACAGGGGCGGCACGGTGGTGTAGTGGTTAGCGCTGTCGCCTCACAGCAAGAAGTTCCGGGTTCGAGCCCCGTGGCCGGCGAGGGCCTTTCTGTGCGGAGTTTGCATGTTCTCCCCGTGTCCGCGTGGGTTTCCTCCGGGTGCTCCGGTTTCCCCCACAGTCCAAAGACATGCAGGTTAGGTTAACTGGTGACTCTAAATTGAGTGTAGGTGTGAGTGTGAATGGTTGTCTGTGTCTATGTGTCAGCCCTGTGATGACCTGGTGACTTGTCCAGGGTGTACCCCGCTTTTTGCCCGTAGTTAACTGGGATAGGCTCCAGCTTGCCTGCGACCCTGTAGAACAGGATAAAGCGGCTAGAGATAATGAGATGAGATGTCCAAGACAGAGTGTTCTTCAGGACAAGAGCTGGGTAAATATTTCTACAACTCTGAATATCAGTCAGATCAAGCATAACTTTACAGTGATATTTTGTTCCTCAAGTTACAAAAGCAATAAGCCACTTGAGGATGTATGTTCCAGTTATCACAAGTAAGAATGTTCTTTGGGCACAGCACAAAGCGGAGTGCTTAAACCATCATACAGCTGACACAATTTAGGTTAAGATGGAATAAAAAAAAACACACTGACACTCTGAAACCTGATAGTGAGAGGGCAAAAGACCTCATTAGTCTTTAACATGGACAAAAAAGTAAAATGGTGAGAAGGCGATGATATACAGTTTATACAGTGCTCATTTTAATAAAGATATAAATGACCTGGCGACTTGTCCAGGGTGTACCCCGCCTTTCGCCCGTAGTCAGCTGGGATAGGCTCCAGCTTGCCTGCGACCCTGTAGAAGGATAAAGCGGCTAGAGATAATGAGATGAGATTCATTTCAGCCTGCAACACAATTTTTTAAAATTTAATTTGAAATTTTGTGTCAAAGGTTTTAGAATGGCAAAAAGTCTAGAGAGCAACAGAAATCAGGATAAAGATTTATGTTAAATTATGATAATGGTCTCAAGTGATTTGGAAGTAATTATATCTTAAATATTTTCCTCAAAACAGACAGACACATGGACACTAAGGATGAATGGGCTAAACTCATGGATGAGGGTAGATGACACAGGTGTCTTGTTTGTTGAGGTATCTAAAGTTCATTGCACACAGGCAGAGGCTGAGGCTGGTGTAACATGGGGACTTCCAGTGTGATGAACTTCACAAAAAGTGAAAATGCACACTTAAGTGGTGAAACAAGTGAATTTACTCAGGGTGTCAGAGATTCTAGGATGACAGTCAAGATGAGGGAAGATTATACATGGAAACCTTCAGCCCCAGCAAAGCTCAAACAGGGCTATATGAACTGTGCAAGAAATCGAATGATGAACATCAGGAAGGACAACCATCCCAGTCAGGGGTCCATCAGCTTCCTTACCCAGATGCTGAAACATCTTATACAACATTTCATGCACATAACATAAACATAATATCACCATGAAAAAAAGAGTGTGGAGACTGTTGAAAAGCTGCTGAGGACTGCAGATAGTGTGTTGAGACAGTCACTGCAGTAGAGCAGAGGACGCTCAGTGTGAGTGCAGTGCCCCAGGTCAAACTCCATCTGCTGAACCTCCGGCTTATCCTCCTCCATGAATATTCTGCCATTGTTCAACCAGCGATCAACAGTCTTGCTCAGAGGAGTCAGCCACATGATCTGAATTTCTCCAGAGGAGAGGACAGTGTCTCCACTGCCACCAAGAACCAGGAAATGCCAGCAGCTGTAAGCAATTAAAAGTGACAAGCTTGTACACAAATCATTGTCTCTGAGTAGGAGATGTTCCTTTTCTGCTAAATTGTCTCCTCTCAGCACTTCCATAAGTGGAGAACTTATTCAGAGGTCAGAGGTCATAATGGCTTTGCAGAAAGGCTTTTAATGTGAAAGTCTAAATCATTGGTGTGTAGCCACTAAGGACCCTCTTACTCTTTGATGATTTAGAGAGAAAATATGTTTTTTTCTTTCCATGTGTTGAGTGCTGAAGCAGTCTGACCCTCATACAATCAACCATAAACTGTGTCCTATATTTAAACCAGAGAGTGGGCCATGGTACGAGAGTTCATTCCAACAGTGTTACATAACTGCAAACTCATTGCAAAGCAGCTCAGAACTAGGGAGGATATATATATATATATATATGCGCGTGGCATGGTGGTGTAGTGGTTAGTGCTGTCGCCTCACAGCAAGAAGGTTCTGGGTTCGAGCCCCGTGGCCAGCAAGGGCCTTTCTGTGCGGAGTTTGCATGTTCTCCCCGTGTCCATGTGGGTTTCCTCCGGGTGCTCCGGTTTCCCCCAAAGACATGCAGATTAGGTTAACTGGTGACTCTAAATTGACCGTAGGTGTGAATGGTTGTCTGTGTCTATGTGTCGCCCTGTGATGACCTGGTGACTTGTCCAGGGTGTACCCCGCCTTTCGCCCGTAGTCAGCTGGGATAGGCTCCAGCTTGCCTGCGACCCTGTAGAACAGGATAAAGCGGCTAGAGATAATGAGATTATATATATATATATATATATAAACTACTGACGTTTTCCCCAAATTCCATATGAAGATATCACTTAGAGCATTATTTAATTGCAGAAAATGACAACTGGTCAAAATCACAAAAAAGATGGTGTTTTCAGACCTTGAATAATGCCTAGAAATCAAGATCATATTCAATTTTAGACAACACAATACTAATGTTTGAACTTAGGATGAGTTCAGAAATTGATATTTGGTGGAATAACCCTGAGATTTAATCACAGCTTTCATGTGTCATGGCATGCTCTCCACTAGTCTTTCACGTTGCTCTTGGGCGACTTTATGCCACTCCTGGTGTAAAAATTCAATCAGATCAGCTTTGTTTGATGGCTTGTGACCATCCAGCTTCCTCTTGAGCACATTCCAGAGGTTTTCAATGGAGTTCAGGTCTGGAGATTGGGCTGGCCATGACAGGGTCTTGATCTTGTGGTCCTCCATCCACACCTTGATTGGCCTGGCTGTGTGGCATGGAGCATTGTCCTGCTGGAAAACCCAATCTTCAGAGTTAGGGAACATTGTCAGAGCAGTAGGAAGCAATTTTTCTTCCAGGATAACCTTGCACATGGCTTGTTTGAGACACTGTGGCATGTCTCTGTCTAACCATTAGATGACCAGGTGATGGGAAAAGCTGAAAATTGGACTCATCAGAGAAGATGACTGTTAGGGTTTTGCTGGGATTCGAACCTGGTTCGTTGGTGTGATAATCCAGCAAACCCCCACTAGGCCACCAGGGGGATGACTCAAATGCAGAGGCGTGAGGCGGAAGTAGAAAAAGAATCAAAAGGTTTATTTAAACTATATACACTATATACAGGGCAAAACAAAAGACAAAAAAAAAACAAAGAGTAAAATCCAAAAGAAAAGCAAAGTGCAAAAAATACAAAAGCTAAGAAGATCAAAAAACACAGTACAAAGGAAACTGGAGATAAACATAACAGCACAAAGACTCCGTGACAAGAGGACTGAACTCAGGGGTATAAATAGACAAACTAATTAAGGACACAGGTGAAGATAATTAGGCAATTAACACAAACACAAAACACAGGAACAGTGGCGGCCTCTAGAGGCCAAAATAAACACGACATGAAAAGGAAATAACAGCGGCCTCTAGAGGCCAAAACAGTCCTAGTCCTAACAGGACCCCCCCCTCTAGGAGCGTCTCCTGACGTTCCCAGGGCGATCCGGATGGGCCGAATGGAAGTCCCGACATAGTTCTTTATCAAGGACATCCCGAGCAGGAACCCAGCAGCGCTCCTCAGGACCATAGCCCTCCCAGTCCACCAGATATTGCAACCCGCCGCGGACCCGGCGGGAGTCAAGCAGGCGATTCACAGTGAACACAGTCTGCCCCTGGAAGATGCGGGGGGGTGGGGGGTTCCTAGGGGCAGGGGCATACGTAGACGTCAGTACGGGCCGTAACAGGGAAACATGGAAAGTGGGGTTGATCCTCAGAGTCCGGGGCAACTGGAGCCGGTAGGAGACAGGGTTCACCCTGCGCACCACCTTGAAGGGGCCAATGTAGCGAGGAGCAAGCTTGCGGTTCTCCACCCGCAGTGGAAGGTCCTTAGTGGACAGCCAAACACGCTGCCCAGGGCGGAAAGCGTGTGCAGGTCTTCTATGGCGGTTGGCCTGAGTCTGGTTGGTTCTGGAGGTCTGTATGAGGGTCTTCCTGACCTTGCTCCAGGTCTTGCGACACCGTCTCACATATTGGTTGACCGAGGGCACCCCCGCGTCCTCCTCCTGGTCCGGGAACAGAGGTGGCTGGAACCCGAATTGGCACTGGAATGGCGACAGCTTGGTGGCCGATGACTGCAGGGTGTTGTGGGCGTACTCCGCCCATGGCAGCCAGGTGCTCCACGATGTCGGGTTATCCATAGCCAGGCCTCGCAGGGTGGTTTCCAGGTCCTGGTTGAGCCTCTCCGTCTGACCATTGGACTGTGGGTGAAACCCAGAGGAGAGGCTGGCAGTGGCTCCGATGACCTTGCAGAACCCGTGCCACACTCGGGAGGAGAACTGGGGCCCTCGGTCTGAGACGATGTCCTGTGGAAGACCAAAGACTCGGAAGACATGATTAAACAAAAGTTTCGCAGTTTCAAGAGCAGAGGGGAGTTTGCACAGTGGTATGAAGCGGCAGGCCTTGGAGAATCTGTCAACTAAGACCAAAATGACCGTGTTACCTTGTGACTCAGGGAGACCCGTGATAAAGTCGACTGCCACGTGGGACCAGGGACGCCGGGGAATGGTCAGAGGATGCAGGAGACCCTGGGGACGCTGTCGTGGGTTCTTGGTTCTGGTGCAAACCTCACAGGACAGGACAAATGACCTTACTTCCTTCTCCATGTTAGGCCACCAGAAGCGTCTTTTCAGGAAGTCCAGGGTCCTCCGAGCTCCCGGGTGGGCGGTGAGAGGGGAAGAGTGACCCCACTGGAGAACCTTAGCCCGGGCTTGATGTGGGACGTACAAGAGGCCTGGTGGCCCCGTCCCAGGACCGGGGTCCTGGCGTTGGGCTCGTCGGACAGCCTCCTCAATACCCCAGCGGACAGGGGCCACAATCCGGGACACAGGAATAATAGGCCCGACTTCATTTTCCCTGTTAGTGGCAGAGAACAGTCTGGACAGTGCGTCAGGTTTGGTGTTCTTGGAGCCGGGGCGGTATGAGAGGGTGAAGTCAAACCGACTGAAAAACAGGGCCCACCTAGCCTGTCGAGGGTTCAGTCTCTTGGCTTGCTGGAGGTACTCCAGGTTCTTGTGGTCAGTCCAAACCAGGAATGAATGTTGTGCTCCCTCCAGCCAGTGCCTCCACTCCTCAAGGGCCAGTTTGACCGCTAGCAATTCTCGATCCCCCACATCGTACCGGGACTCAGCAGGACTCAGGCGGTGGGAGAAGTAAGCGCAGGGGTGCAGCTTTCCTTCCGAACGTTGAGAGAGCACCGCGCCGACACCACTGTCCGAGGCGTCCACCTCCACGATGAATGGTTGGGAGGTGTCCGGGAGAACCAGAATGGGTGCCGTGCAGAAGCGGTCCTTGAGGTCTTTGAACGCCTTTTCTGCCTGAGGAGACCAGCCATAAGATCCACCTGTCCCTTTGGTGAGGTCTGACATGGGTGCTGCCACAGAACTGAAGTTCCTGATGAACTTGCGGTAGAAGTTAGCGAATCCTAAGAACCGCTGAACCTCCTTAACGGACTTGGGAGTAGGCCAATCCCGGACGGCCAGGGTCTTGGCAGGGTCCATTTGGAGTTGGCCTGTCCGTACAATAAATCCCAGAAAGGAGACCTCGGGAACATGAAATTCGCATTTCTGGGCCTTGGCGAACAGATTGTTCTGTAGCAGCCTCTGGAGAACCTGGCGGACATGGTGGCGGTGCTCCTGCACGGTCTTGGAAAAGATAAGGATGTCGTCGAGGTAGACAAAAACGTATAGGTTAATCATGTCCCTTAAGACGTTGTTGATTAGGGCCTGAAAAACAGCTGGTGCGTTGGTGAGTCCGAAGGGCATCACCTGGTATTCGTAGTGCCCAGACGGGGTGTTAAAGGCAGTCTTCCACTCGTCTCCCTGTCGGATACGGATGAGGTGGTATGCGTTCCGTAGGTCCAACTTGGTGAAGACGGTGGCGCCTTGGAGCAGGTCGAAAGCTGTGGACATCAGCGGAAGGGGATATCGGTTGCGCACAGTGATCTTATTCAGGCCCCTGTAATCAATACATGGTCGGAGCCCCCCATCCTTCTTGCCGACAAAGAAGAAGCCGGCTCCAGCAGGTGAAGTGGAGGGTCGAATAAACCCAGAGACCAGGGCATCTTTGAGGTATTCCTCCATGGCCTTGCGTTCTGGCTGAGAGAGTGAAAACAGTCTGCCACGAGGAGGGGTAGTCCCAGGGAGCAAGTCGATGGCACAGTCGTAGGCCCGGTGCGGAGGAAGAACGGCGGCCCTGCTCTTGCTGAATACCTCCTTGAGATCCCAGTACTCTGTGGGAACTTGAGATAACTCGGTGAGATCAGGGGGCTCGGCAGGAGACACAGGAGAGCTAGAGAGCAGACAAGAGGCATGGCATGCAGGGCCCCATTCCACAACCTGGCTTGTTACCCAGTCTATGCGAGGGTTGTGGCGAGTAAGCCAAGGAAGGCCTAGAATAACTGGGAACTCAGGTGAAGGAATCAGGTGCAGGGATATTTCTTCCTTGTGACCTTGAGACTGGAGGAAGACTGGAGAAGTAACTTGAGTGACTCTTCCATCACCTAATGCTTGGCCATCGAGGGCAGACACAGACAGAGGGACTTCAAGAGGTGCAGTAGGTATATTGATGCTTTGGGCGAAGTGAATATCCATAAAGTTCCCAGCCGCCCCTGAGTCTATCAAAGCTTGACAAGAGTGGACAGACTCACCCCAGGAGATGGAGACCGGGATGTAGATTCCTTGGCCAGGGAGTCCGGGAGAGAGGGTAGGCCCCGTCACAACCCTCCCTCGGCTGGACGGGGCGGTCCTTTTCCCAAGAGTTCGGGACATGATGCTCGGAAGTGACCAGGCTTGCCACAGTAGATGCAGCACTTGTCCCTCCTTCTGCGCTCCCTCTCAGATGCGGAGAGGCGAGTACGACCCACTTGCATGGGTTCTGGACAGTCACTGAAGGAGGTAGACGGTCTCCAGGTAGAGGTAGGGAGGCTGGGGGGGCTCAAGGCTTGGTGGCGTTCTCTCATCCTGTTGTCCAGACGAATAGCATGTGAGATGAGGGTTTCGAGGTCACTTGGGCATCCAATAGAGGCCAGACCGTCCTTGATGGGGTCAGACAGACCATGGTGGAAGGCTGACACCAGGGCAGTCTCGTTCCATCCACTTACTGCTGCGAGTGTTCGGAACGAGATGGCGTAATCTGCGACGCTTCCTCCTTGCCGGATGGACATGAGCTTTCGGGCTGCGTCGGTACTGATGTCTGCCTGATCGAAGACCCGAAGCATCTCTTCAGAAAACAGCTGGAAATCAAAGCACTCAGGTCCCTGTCTTTGCCAGATAGCAGTAGCCCAGGCTCGCACCTTACCAGCTAATAAGGTGATCACAAAGGCAATCTTGCGGCGATCCGTAGTGTAGGTGGTAGGCTGAAGCTCAAAGGTGAGTTGACACTGGGTAAGGAACTCTCGGCACTCACTGTGCTTGCCGTCATACCTCTGTGGTGCAGGAAGGCTGGGTTCGCGAGGTGAAGAAGGCAGCATTGCAGGGGGCACTGGAGCAGGAGCTGGATCAGGAGCAGGAACTGGATCAGGAGCAGGAGATGCAGGCAGAGATGTCAGCTGTGCCAGGGTTTTCCCAATTTGCTGAAGCAGTTCCTCGTGGCGAGCGAGGGCCTCACGTTGGCTGGTGAGCGTACGTCCATGAGCGTCCATGGTCACTCCGAAGCGTGTCAAAGCTGCCATAATTCCCTGAAGGTTGGCCGGGTAGACAGTTGAAGCAGCCTCTGCTGAGTCGGTCATGACGGAGTCTTTCTGTTAGGGTTTTGCTGGGATTCGAACCTGGTTCGTTGGTGTGATAATCCAGCAAACCCCCACTAGGCCACCAGGGGGATGACTCAAATGCAGAGGCGTGAGGCGGAAGTAGAAAAAGAATCAAAAGGTTTATTTAAACTATATACACTATATACAGGGCAAAACAAAAGACAAAAAAAAAACAAAGAGTAAAATCCAAAAGAAAAGCAAAGTGCAAAAAATACAAAAGCTAAGAAGATCAAAAAACACAGTACAAAGGAAACTGGAGATAAACATAACAGCACAAAGACTCCGTGACAAGAGGACTGAACTCAGGGGTATAAATAGACAAACTAATTAAGGACACAGGTGAAGATAATTAGGCAATTAACACAAACACAAAACACAGGAACAGTGGCGGCCTCTAGAGGCCAAAATAAACACGACATGAAAAGGAAATAACAGCGGCCTCTAGAGGCCAAAACAGTCCTAGTCCTAACAATGACCTTACTCCAGTCCTCTATGGTCCAATCCTTATGGTCTTTAGCAAACCTCAGCCTGGCTCTTCTTTGCTTCTCATTGATAATGGGCTTTTTTCTAGCTTTGCATGACTTCAACCCTGCCCAGAGAAGCCTATTTTGAACCATCCTTGCTGTGCACTTAACCCCAGATGCCATTTGCCATTCTATTTGTAGGTCACTTGATGTCATCCTATGGTTGTTGAGTGACATTTGAATTAGAGGTCTGCGCGTGTCGGATTTTTCAGTCCCGCTCCCGCCCGCGCCCGCATTGTGCAGTCCCGCTCCCGCCCGCGCCCACAAAGAATTATGATTTTCAGTCCCGCTCCCGCCCGCGCCCACAAAAAAATTATGATTTTCAGTCCCGCTCCCGCCCCCGCCCGCAAATCCCGCATATCCCGCATGATGCAGACGTTCGCGTTATTTCTCAGGAAAGTTCTTGTCTTGACGCAGCGTGATGGTGCCCCGTCCCCTACTTTGAGTGGATTTGAGCATAAATATTTACAGCTCATGTTCACATTTGTTATTATTTACCTTGTTTCTGAATTCAGCATGTAGTGTCTCTAATAATAATAATTAGTGCTGTCAAGCGATTAAAATATTTAATTGCGAATTACACACTTTTATCACATGAGAAACCATTGTAATTCTCTGATCAGCATAAAAAAGTGAATGGACTTGCTTTGTACCAATGGTGTTTTTTTTTTTTATTGCAAAGCAGAGCTAATAAAAGAAGTGAATTGATTTACTGCTTGAGTTAGTCTACAACTCTAATCAGAGAGACAGGTTACACAGTGACGGTAGGCTTGACTCAATGCTATCCCAGAAATCCTTCCTGTAATATGCAAATTTGGCCGCCTCTGATTGGACAGCCAAATTTGCATATTACAGGAAGGATTTCTGGGATAGCATTGAGTCAAGCCTACCAGCACTGTGTAACCTGTCTCTCTGATTAGAGTTGTAGACTAATGCAAGCAGTAAATCACTTCACTCATGGTTCTCTTGCTAGCTGGGTGTGAACTGCTAGTCATTAGAGTGATCAAAGGATTTCCCGTTAGGGTGATCAATGGCAAATTTAAGATGCCATTCCTCACTCAATCTGGCAATCTGACTCTCTCTGCAAATTTAGGCATCTTAAAATGTTTTTATTAATGCCAAATAAAATATCCAGCACAAATTATATATGATAGACATAAATTAATAATTTATAAATTTTATTTCAAACACATTTTTAGTTAGCGGGACTGCAGCTTATCACCGCTCCCGCCCGCACCGCATATGTGCACTCCCGCTCCCGCCCGCGCACGCATATGAGCACTTCCGGTCCCGCCCGCGCCCGCAATGAGCTTTCAAAATTTGTCCCGCGCCGCACTGCTTTGCGGCGGGTCCCGCGAGTCCCGCGGGACACCCGCGGGAGTGCAGGACTCTAATTTGAATGAGTTGATGATCATCCCGGTCAGTGAAGAGTCATTTTCGCCTTCTGCCAGTCTGTAACTTTGTTGTCCCCAATGTCTGCTGCTTGACCTTGTTCTTTTGACCTGCTGTCTTTGAAATTTTGAGGATGGAAGGAACCTGACACTCACTATATCCCTCTGCCAGTAAAACCAGAATTGAACCCTTCTTTTTCTCACTCAAAACTTTTCTTTTTAACTATTTTAAATAATTATTTATTAATAATAATAATAATAATAATAATAATAATAATAATAATAATAGCCCGCCTTGGGCTACCACCTTGTTGTGGTGGTGGGCCTTGTGTGCCTTGACAATCCTGAGAGCTATGCTGGTGGGAGGAAATGTTCCTGGTAGGGCCACCCAAGCCAGAAAGGTCAAGGTGAGAGGCCAGACAAAGAGTAATCCAATACCCCGTGGCCGAGAAATACCAGGTTGGTGCCCGGCGGGGCATAGCCATGTCTTATGGGTAGGAGGGGCCCTTTAATCTTAGTTAATATCCCTCCTAGAGATGGTGTCTCAATAAAAATACCAGTTGGTGGTAACCTTAAAACACCCCTCAGTTATGAGTGAAATGTCTATTACAAGTAATATAAATGACAGTATGAATGGGGCTGGAACCACTGGTGAAAGTCCCTCACCCAGTAGGTGTCTCACTGACCCGCAGGGTGGACCTGACTGTCATCAAGCAACTGTGATGAGAAAAAAGTGGGCCAAGAAGATGAATGAAGAAGATGAATTATACTGATAATTACTATACTGTCAGACTGCTGTTCCCATTTACATTGTTCATTCTGTTTATATTGTCATTCGTCACATTTAAATTTATACCGTTAATTCTGTTCACACTGCTACATTTGCACTTTCTGGATTGCCACTGTCTTGTCTTTTCTTAGATAGCTTTAGCTTGTGTGTGTAAACCCCCCCCTTTTTCTTTTTCCTTTTTATATTTTATATCTTGTACCTATATTTTATATTTCATGTTTATTACTGTTTGCACTGCGGATAAGACGGAAACACAATTTCAATTCTCTGTATGTCCTGCAAATATGGCATTATTAACAATAAAGTTGACTTGAACTTGAATGAATATGGCTGTTATGGAGTGTTATTTTCAGAGCAATCCAGTTAATGAAACTGGTATCCATCTAAGAGGATACAGACAAAGATTACTCAGAGAGTGGAATATGAGAGGAATATGATGATGATGATGATTATTATTATTATTATTGGGCAGCACAGTGGTGTAGTGGTTAGCACTGTGGCTTCACAGCAAGAAGGTCCTAGGTTCGAGCCCAGCGGCTGATGAGGGCCTTTCTGTGTGGAGTTTGCATGTTCTCCCCGTGTCCACATGGATTTCCTCCGGGTGCTCTGGTTTCCCCCAAAGACATGCAGGTTAGGTTAACTGGTGACTCTAAATTGACCGTAGGTGTGAAAGTGAGTGTGAATGTTTGTCTGTGTCTATGTGTCGGCCCTGTGATGACCTGGCGACTTGTCCAGGGTGTACCCTGCCTCTCGCCCATAGTTAGCTGGGATAGGCTCCAGCTTGCCTGTGACCCTGTAGGACAGGATAAGCGGCTACAGATAATGGATGGATGGATATTATTATTATTATTATTATTATTATTACCAGGGCAGCATGGTGGTGTAGTGGTTAGCGCTGTCGCCTCACAGCAAGAAGGTCCTGGGTTCGAGCTCAGCGGCCAACAAGAGCCTTTCTGTGTGGAGTTTGTATGTTCTCTTCGTGTCTGTGTGGGTTTCCTTTGGGTGCTTCAGTTTCCCCTGCAGTCCAAAGACATGCAGGTTAGGCTAATCGGTAGCTCTAAATTGACTGTAGGTGTGAGTGTGAATGGTTGTCTGTGTCTATGTGTCAGTCCTGTGATGACCTGGCGACTTGTCCAGGGTGTACCCCGCCTCTCGCCCATAGTCAGCTGGGAGAGACTCCAGCTTGCCTGCTATCTTGTCCAGGATAAACAGTTATGAATAATGGACGGATGGATTATTATTACCTTAGGAAATATTGCAAACAGAATGATAAGTCTGAGAGCTGATGAGATTGGTTAAGAGTGTCTGTGGGAGCAGGATTTAAAAGAAAACATTCTTGCTGGATCTGTGTTTACACTGTTTATAAAGTAAAATCTGAGATCCTCTTTAAATTCTGGCTACTTTCCCAACCAAATAATTTACCATTGTTTCTGCAGTGTTATATTTTAATGCTGTAAGGTGTAAGCAGATATCTTGATAGAAGACTAACAAAAACTGATATGGATTTGCACAGTTATCAGACCATTAGGCTTATAGCATACAACACATGCACTTTATATGAAAAGCACAATCTTCAATGTGTTTTATGTTATAAGAGAGATTTTATAGTCTAAAATCTAGATGATTTTGACAATAAAGATGATGAAAGGCCTGAACTGGGGAGAGAGAGAGAGAGAGAGAGAGAGAGAGAGAGAGATCAGCTCTTAGCACCCTCAAGAAATATTCTGGCATTGCTTTGACAATAAATATTACCAGAATTACCACTCGAATTATAGAGAAGATTATTAATTTGCACAAAACTATTCTTTACAAACAGCAGGTTTTGATTCGGATAAAGGATAAGTCCAGTTTCTTCCATCTTATTCCATCTTCCCTAGTAGAATAGATTGTGATTTGCACCTCTGTCATTCCACCTCGTCTTTTCCCTCTGGGGGAGCACAAGGGATCGAGCTTGTCTCCATGACAACTGCGTCTTATAGCACCATCAGCATGGGAAGATAACCAAGAGACACTTTAAAAAAGGAGCTAACAACTCAAGTCCTGTTAGAACATTATCTCTTGTCATTTTTAAATAAGGATAAAGTGTGATGTTGTGTGTGCTAATGACAAACACACAGAAGAAAAATGGCAGCACTGTCTGCACCTAAGCCATGCCACAGCTTCAAGAAACAACAGTGAGAAAGTTCATTCCTAAGGACTCTGCATTCTTATTTTGCCTTCTTGCCAGTATAGGAAATAGACACTATTACAGAAAAGCCCAGTAAACAGTGATGAATGAAACTGATCTTTATTTTCAAGATTCTTTTTTGAGGAAGGGACATTAGATCACGGTTACATCCTGGAGCACCATAAATAACATCATGGGAAACTGGAATAGACCCTGGAACATAATCAATTATACTCTGAGACAAAGGACAGTATGTTCTCTGCTTGTTGACTCTCTGGCTGATTTTACATCTCTGCTCAGAGATGTTTCATAAGTCAGTATAGATTTAATTGGTCAGAAAGTGTTGATTAATTTTCAATGACAGCAGTTGCAAATCACAGGTTCATAGTAATGTACTCATTCTAATATTTTATCATTTCTATATAATAACAGCTCATTCACGGAGACTTGGACAGCAGGTATGAAGTCTAATAAACAGATTTTTAAAAACCTGTTGGGATTTAATAAATAAAAATGCATTATTGTTGATATGGTGAGGTTTTCTGTAAGGAGACGTTTATTTAATATTTATGGAAGGAGTCTCTAGTTTCATCTCATCTCCTCCTACAGGGTCGCAGGCAAGCTGGAGCCTATCCCAGCTAACTATGGGCAAAAGGCAGGGTACACCCTGGACAAGTCGCCAGGTCATCACAGGGCTGACACATAGACAACCATTCACACCTACAGTCAATTTAGAGTCACCAGTTAACCTAACCTGCATGTCTTTGGACTGTGGGGGAAACCCGCACAGAGAATATACAAACTCCACACAGAAAGGCCCTCGCTGGCCACGGGGCTCGAACCCAGACCTTCTTGCTGTGAGGCGATAGTGCTAACCACTACACCACCGTGCCACCCAGAGTTAAAGCTGTAACTATGTTTTCTGACATCTTGAAGACAGAGGGTATTTTCGGGACAATTTTGGCTTAATAAAAAGAAACAAAACAAGGCTGATGAAGGAATGACTGTTTAACGCTGCTAACGCAGGTGAGAATAGGAACTAACTTGTTTCACAAGTATTCCACAACATTAATTGTAAGTATAAATGGATATATAAATAGATAAATGTGGTAGGTTTTTTTAGTAAATAAAAATGTAACTGTTGGCAAGTTACTGTTGTGTAAGAGGAATAAAATACTTCAGGACTTGCTGCTATTGGACAATATTCAACTTCAGGATGATAGCAGTAGATCACAACACTCCATCATCAACTAATTTCATGTAACAGCATAGTGGCCAAGTGGTTAGAGTGCTTGGCCACTAAGCGAACGGTCCCTGGTTTGAGCCTTGTCTCAGATGGTGATCTGGGACTCGCCTCCTGTCCACCCAGCAGTAAATGGGGACCTGGTGGAAACACTGGGGAAGTTAAAAGGCAGCGAAGAAAGGAACTGGCCACCATGCCGTGGCCTAGACAGAGTGTGCTCTCTAACAGGCACTCCCCAAAGTATGTACAAAAATGTATATGGGACTGACTTTGAACAGCATAACACTGTGTGTGTGTTATACTTGCAAGACTGAAAGTACTTTTGATTTATAGATCTTTTACTATTCTCTTGGTGCCCCAGAGAATTAAAAAAAAAAAAAAATCCCTAGCAAAACAATTGTTAACATCAGATGGAAGGAAATGTTCATTTCCTCGTTATTGTGTCAGGAATAAATTTGGTTTAATAATTATGTCCTGGAAGATTATTTAGGTGTGGTGCTCTCTGACTGCTTGTCATGGCAGTAATGTGCAACAACAATATCTAATAATATTAAAGCAGTCCCAGTATAAATATACTTGAAATGTTTTTTTTTACTTCTTTGAACAAGAAATTCCACTTCACTTCCTCCAAAACTTTCCCATATCATGTTTTCACATCATTGAGACACTTCTTTTCAAATAAATATTTATTAGAGTCATTTTCAAAATTAATCATGAACTTTCACAAAGACAGAAAATTAACATTTTATACAATCACTAAACAGCCATAAATTACTCCTTGAAATGTTATACAACAATTCTGATATCACATCAGAGAGACAGTAGACTGCAAAAAAAAATAAACTGAATTTGAGGAGAAAGTTACTTAATACTAGTGAAATTATCTTGCTGCATGGACAGATATTTTTACATGATAAGGCATCTTAAAATATGTTGGTTGCAATCTAGAACTAGGTTTAATAATCTCAGAATTGATGTCTTGTATTCTTCCAATAGGAAATGCTAGATCGTTTCAACTATTTTCAAGATATTTTCACTTGCTAAGATATCATTTTTTGCAGTGTAAGGCCTCTAAACCTGAACCAAATGCAAAAGAATTTTTTTTTTTAAAAAAAGAAGCATTAAAGGACATGACGTTATGCTACGGGCGGCATGGTGGTGTAGTGGTTAGCACTGTTGCCTCACAGCAAGAAGGTCCGGGTTCGAGCCCAGCGGCCAGCGAGGGCCTTTCTGTGCGGAGTTTGCATGTTCTCCCCGTGTCCGCGTGGGTTTCCTCCGGGTGCTCCGGTTTCCCCCACAGTCCAAAGACATGCAGGTTAGGTTAACTGGTGACTCTAAATTGACCGTAGGTGTGAATGTGAGTGTGAATGGTTGTCTGTGTCTATGTGTCAGCCCTGCGATGACCTTGCGACTTGTCCAGGGTGTACCCCGCCTTTCGCCCGTAGTCAGCTGGGATAGGATCCAGCTTGCCTGCGACCCTGTTGGACAGGATAAGTGGCTACAGATAATGGATGGATGGATGGATGGACGTTATGCTACACACAACCGGTACTCATGCATATGACTCTCAGCCCAGCTTGTACAACTATTTTATTTTACGAAATAATACATTCACTAGCTTCTGGAAAGACTGTACTACACATGAGAAAGCTGCTTAAAACAAGAATACCATTTTTGCAAAATAATATAATAGTCTGTTTCACACACACACACACACGCACAGAGAGAGAGAGAGAGAAAGAACTGCAGAACTGCTACAAAAGTCTGAGATTTATCAAACTTGCAATACCACAGCAGAGGAAAAGCAGGTGCTGACACGGTAGTTCAGATGGCTCAGTCTAATTCAGTTCAGTGTTGTCTGTCCAGCAGTGTGATTCAGTTCAGTTGAGTGTGATTCAGTTCATCAGTGTGTGATTCAGTTCATTTGAGTAAAATTTAGTTCAGTAGACTGCTTCACTTGAACAGAGTCTGTTTAATGGAGTGTGATTCAGTGGAACAGTGTAAGATTCAGTTTAGCGTCGAGTGCTTCAGTTCATTTGAGTACAATTCAGGTCGGCAGTCTTTGATTCAGTTGAACAAAGTCTGTTTAGTGGAATGTTTAGTTTCTGTTCAGCAAAGTGTGATTCAATTCAGCTGAATGTGATTTGGTATAGCAGAGTGCAATTCAGTTTATCTGAATTTGGTTAGCGGAATGTAACTCAGTTCAGTGCAGTGTTATTCCGTTCTCCGAGCGCATTTCAGTACAGCAGAATGCAATTCATTTAGAGTCTGATTCATTCATTCAGAATGTGAATCAGTTCACCAAAGAGTAATTCAGTTTAGCAGAGCCTGGTTCAGTCAAACAGAGTTTGAGTGTGATTCAGTTCAACACTATGTGGTTCAGGCAGCACAGTGGTGTAGTGGTTAGCACTGTTGCCTCACAGCAAGAAGGTTCTGGGTTCAAGCCCATTGGCTAATGGGGGCCTTTCTCTGTGAAGTTTGCATGTTCTGTGCAGGTTTGCTCCGGTTTCTCCCACAGTCCAAAGACATGCAGGTTAGGTTAAAGGGCATATCCTGGACCAATTTCATTTTTTTTTATATGAAAGTATGTCCCTTTACACACTCATCCAGAAGGGTAATTTTGCACAAGGCCATCTGTCTACAGCAGAAAAAAATAAAATAAAGCGTGTCTGGAAAAATCCCAAGGGAGTCTGGAGCCAGATTCACGAGCAGGCTGCGTGAGCTTTGCACGGTTTCAGTGCACAGCCTGTGTAGACCAAGCGCTCCTATTTCTCTCTCATTGTCTGGTCTTTTGGAAAACGATGAGTACTAATCCCATCAAGATTGGTGTTGCTACACCCTCCTACAATACATCTGTTAACCATTTTAATAATTACATGATAACATAGGGCGGCACGGTGGTGTAGTGGTTAGCGCTGTCGCCTCACAGCAAGAAGGTCTGGGTTCGAGCCTCGTGGCCGACGAGGGCCTTTCTGTGCGGAGTTTGCATGTTCTCCCCGTGTCTGCGTGGGTTTCCTCCGGGTGCTCCGGTTTCCCCCACAGTCCAAAGACATGCAGGTTAGGTTAACTGGTGACTCTAAATTGACCGTAGGTGTGAATGTGAGTGTGAATGGTTGTCTGTGTCTATGTGTCGGCCCTGTGATGACCTGGCGACTTGTCCAGGGTGTACTCCGCCTTTCGCCCATAGTCAGCTGGGATAGGCTCCAGCTTGCCTGTGACCCTGTAGAACAGGATAAAGCGGCTAGAGATAATGAGATGAGATGGGATACACTTTAACTGGTGGCTCTAAATTGACTGTGGGTGTGAATGACTATGTGTCAGCCCTGTAATGATCTGGTGACTTGTTCAGTGTGTACCCGCCTCTTGCCCATAGTCAGCTGGGATAGGCTCCAGCTTGCTCCTGACCCTGCACAGGATAAGCAGTTATGGATAATGGATGGACTATGTAATTTAGTTCTGCAGAATGGGAGTCTGATTAGGTTCAGTAGACTCTGCTTCTGTTCAGTGAATGAAACCGGACCCGGCGCCGTGGGGGGGCGAAAGGGGGCATCGCCCCCTCGTGGCTACAGCCCCGCCCCCTCAACGGAGACTCAGATCACTTAATTGTTTTCTTATGAAAATATAATGTATTATAGACGTATTAATAATTTGCATTTTCAAATACGAAATATTAAGTGGTTGCGCATTGCACAAAAATACATTTCACATAAATCACTACTAAAACTGGCACGGTAGAACAAATCTGATTGGTTGTTATGACACTTACAAGTGCACTGTCTCTGCAATATCCTGTAATATGCAGTCAAGTTTACGGGAGTAGTCTTTCCCCCACCGAATTAAACGAATTCAATCACAATATTGTGAATCCATTTTCTTTCTTTGTAGGCTAAGTTTATCTCCGTTTATGTTGGTGTATGTGTTCATATATGGTCCGCTTTGTGCGCAAATAGCGTAAGAATGTGTGTCGTTGACGTCACCCCCATGCAGCGGGGGTGAAAATTCATCACTTCAGAGTGTTTTGTCCCCTACACGCCTAAACTGGGATCGCGGATTAAGTGGTTAGCGTTGACTCGGTGCGAGTCAGGAAGGCTATTACTGGTGCAGCCGCGGGGTCTGTTGATTTTTTTAAATTATGATTTTGGCCGCCGAGCCAAGTATCTTAGACTTGCATTGATGTTTTGTTTTCATGCCGTGGAGCTATTTGTATGTATTTTAAATTTAAAGAACTTGCCTGTAGGTTTGTGTGTGTTGTTTTATGTTTGGCATCTTTCCGGTTGTAACGCGTGTCTGTGAGAAAATTGGAGGGGAGGGTTAACAGGTGGGCACGGGAGTTGATAAAGCACAACTGCCCTGGTAATATGTCATGATTTTCCAGTACTAAAGCAACCTTCGGGGCCGTGGTTTTGTGGTTGGCGCAGTTAATTGTTTGAAACATGTTGTCAGACCGCCATCACTACTACACACTATATGAAAAATATTTGCCCCCTTGCAATTTCTAATTGCCCCCTTAGTAAACTGTTCCTGGCGCCGGACCTGAATGAAACTCATTTTAAGTTTTTGTCCATGCAGTCTACACAATTTCTGGTATGCCCTCAGTCAGCTCATACGCATCCTTCTTTTTTGCTATTTTTATACAGACCAGGGAGGTGACTACTATAGCCAGAATTCCGAGACCAATGACTGGAATTATAAAGTCAATGTAATTAAATCTTGATAAATGGGGTGAGTATGTGTTCTCATCATCTTTATCCTTACTGCTTACATTAATTGTGAAAATCTCAATCTGAGAACCAAGAGCATTCGTAGCATTGACCTGATACAGGCCTGAGTCATTGGAAGTGAGGTTGACCAGCAGGAAAATACCATTAGAAGAGTAGATCTCGTTTCCATTGTCCTGTTTCATTAAGGTGATGCTAGCTTGTGGGATGCTTATCAATTGGCAGCAGATTGTGATGTTTTCACCCTCTTGCACCTCGTTTGATGGGTATACCATCACAGTCATATTCCTTGGAGGTGCTGTTGTGGGAAAACATGGAGAAACAACAAAAGCAAGTCAGAATGGTTAAATGCTAACATGACATTTGTTTTGTTGTAAAAGATGAAACAGATTATGCTATTCATCTTCAGAAACCACTTATCCTTGATCCCAAAGTATACTCTTTACACTCTGTACATTCTGTACACTCTGTACAAAGTATACTCTGTACTTTGAGTGGTACACTCTGAAGTACACTCTGAATGGAATGTAAGCACACATTCATACCTAGAGGCAATTTATAGCTGCTAATTAATTTTGCATGATACTGGGAAGCATGAAGGAATGGAAGAACCCAATGGAAACCCAACCAGACCACAGATGGTAACCTAAGCTCATAAGCAAACTGGGGACAATAGAACTATAAGGCAGCAATGCCACCATGCCACCTTCCCATTGGGTTATTTAACTTCCATGTTGATAATCTAGATAACATGTATGCAAATGAATTTCTTACACTGATTGATGCCTTCAACCTAACACAACATGTACAAGGGCCAACACACTCCCATGGCCACACCCTCGACCTTGTCATCACTAAGGGTCTTAATGTATCTACTAGTGTCATGGACCTGGGTATATCTGATCATTTCTGTGTTTTCTTTGATGTTTCCATTTCCCCTCACTTTCAAAACAAGTCTGTGACTGTAAAAAAAGAGGGTAATTACCAATGGCACAGCAGCTCTTTTTGAGCAGGCACTCTCAGAACTCCCATGTCAATCTTTAGATTGTGCAGATGATCTAATGGAAATGTTTAACTCAAGAACGAATCATATTATGGATGCTATTGCTCCTTTAAAAACCAAAAGAGTCATAGACAAAGGAAAAGCACCCTGGAAATTAAATCCAGCAGTTAAAATGTTAAAGAGGGAATGTAGAAAGTCTGAAAGAAAATGGCGTAAATCTAAACTCCAGATTCATTATCAAATCTACAAAGGGATGTTATGTAAATACAACTTAGAAATTTCTAAAGCAAGACAGTCTTTTTTTGCTGACATTATTAATAGGAATATCAATAATGCCCGTGTGCTATTTTCTACAGTTGAAAAGCTAACAAACCCACCAAGACAAATACCTTCTGAATTTCTCTCAGTTAATACTGTACATGCAACGACTTTGCATCTTTTTTCAAAGGAAAGATTGATAAAATACATATGAATATAGCCACACAGGTGCAAACACTTCAAAATCTGGAGCCATTGGATAAAGAGAGAGGGGGTCATAATACAATGTCAACATTTAGTTTAATTGATGTTGAGACTCTGAGAAAAACAGTACAAAGTCTCAGCTCCTCCACATCTGAACTGGACATTTTACCTACAGTCTTTTTCAAATCTGTTCTTCACCTAATATCAGACGAGGTACTTCAGATTATCAACACCTCCTTACGAACTGGCATGTTTCCTTCATCTCTGTTACAAGAGATGAAGGACAACAACTGAACAACTTACAAGAACAACTACAGGCCCATATCCAATTTGCCATTCGTTGGTAAAATAATTGAAAAAATTGTTTTTAATCAATTAACTGCCTTCCTGACATCAAACGGATGTTTTGATAAGTTTCAGTCAGGTTTTCGTGCCAATCATAGCACTGAAACAGCTCTTACTAAAGTCATGAATGACCTACATCTTAATTCTGATGCTGGTAAAACATCAGTCTTGGTGCTTTTAGACTTAAGTGCTGCATTTGACACGGTAGATCATTTCATACTATTACATCGACTGGAGCATTGGGTTGGATTTACTGGTATAGTAATCAACTGGTTAAAATCTTACCTACAACAAAGATTTTTTTATGTGGCCATTGGAGGCCACAGTTCATCACCCGTGTCCTTGAACTGTGGGGTTCCCCAGGGCTCAATCCTGGGACCATTACTATTCAACCTTTATATGCTCCCACTTGGACAAATTATTAAGAATAACTCAAACTTCCATAGCTATGAAGATGACACTCAGCTTTACTTAGCTATGTCACCTAATGACTATCCCCTCTTGAGTCTCTTCATAGATGCATTGACCAAATTAACAAATGGATGTCTCACAATTTTCTTCAGCTGAACGCAGATAAAACTAAAGTAATTATATTTGGCAAAAAGGAGGAAAGGCTTAGGATTGCCACTGTTCTTGAAACTAAGGGGCTTAAAGCAAAGGATACTGTCAAAAACCTTGGTGTCCTTATTGACAGTGAACTTAACTTCAACAGTCATATGAAAGTGGTAAAAAAGTCTGCATTCTATCACCTAAAAAACATTTCTAAACTCAGGGGTCTCATGTCAAAGCATGATCTAGAAAAACTTATTCATGCTTTCATCTCCAGTAGGGTTGATTACTGCAATAGCCTTTTCACAGGTCTTCCAAAAAAGACCATCAAAGAGCTTCAACTAATCCAAAATGCAGCAGCAAGGGTTCTTACAAGAATAAAAAGGGTAGTCCATATCACTCCAATCCTAAGGTCTCTGCACTGGCTCCCAGTGAGCTATAGAATTGACTATAGCTTTACTTTTACGTTGCATTACTTCTTCTATTTAAAACATTAAATGGGATGGGACCCAGCTACCTACTGGATATGTTTCAATTATATGCACCAACTAGGTCTCTAAGCTCACAGGAGAAAAACTTGCTAGTAATACCAGCTGTCAAAACGAAGTGTGGTGAAGCAGCCTTTAGTTGCTATGCTGCTAAGCTTTGGAACCAACTTCCAGATGAGATCAAAAATGCTCCTACTGTTGTTAGTTTTAAATCCAGGCTCAAGACAAAGCTGTTTTCAGATGCTTTCACTTGATTAATTTTTACCTAAAGTGTAGGTAAATTTAATTTTGATTTTAATGATTTAACTTTAAGTCTTTATTTTAATTTCTTTTTAATTTTGGATTTTAATGATTTCACTTTTACTTTAATTCTTTGTTACTGTTCTTATGCTTTTATTTTTTGTGAAGCACATTGAATTGCCTGTGTGTATGAAATGCGCTATACAAATAAACTTGCCTTGCCTTGGGTTCTCCCATTTTCTCCCACTTCCTCCCGATTCCCTTATAGTTCCAAGGTTTCTCAAATCTTCATAAGATTTATGGTCTTGGAAAACCAGTGTCCAGTATAGTTTGGTGATTACCCTTCTCAACAACACCTAATTCAGCTCACCAGAAAATTACCAGGTTTACCTCTTGGGATAGAGTAGGAAAACCATCAAACTGTGCTAAAACTCTGGCCCTCAAAGGCCAAAAATGTGGAACCTCGGTGCAGGATATTAGCAATATGGATCAGGGGGTTGCTCAAGTCTGGTACAGAAATATTTAATCATACACAGTCTTGGTTGTAGTCGGAAATAAACCAAAGTGTTCTAGATTGCGGCACTATCTAAATAGTCTCTAAGTAGCACAACAATACTCATATCCATAGGTCATGATGATGATTGAAGAGGGACATCATTCTTACCTTGCACAGTAATTTGGACATTGTCCTCCTGATGGCCATATTTGTTAGCAGCCTCACACACGTAGATGCCAGTGTGTGACACATTAATAAATGGGATTCTAAAAGAGATTTGGGTCCCATTACTGGAAACCAATTTAGTATCTTCTCCATTCTGCACCCTTTTTAAAGTCACTTGTCCCTCTGGAGCACTGTCGGTCTGGCAGGAGATGGTCACAGTTTCCCCTTCATTCAGTTTCTTCTGGGGTTTCACATCAATGGTGGTATGTTTGGGTGAATCTGTAAAACCATAACAATACTGTCAAGCTTGAGTAATGACAAGTAATAAAATTAAACTGCATTCTCGTCAAGTACCTTCTTACATTTGCTTCAGAAATAAGATCTATTTATTGGAGATATTACCTCCAACTTCCCATAAACAACCATATTCACTCACAATTCAATGCCAATGTAGTAGATGCTGTCTTCTGTGATGATACACCCTCCATCTCCAGTGATACCTTGCAGGTAAACGTCTTATTTTGGTCACTGTCTTTAGGTTTGACAGGGATAGTCAGGGTAAGGTTCTGCAGTTTGTCTGAGAAATTCCCACGCACTGAGTGCAGTACGGTCTCTCCATCTATCAAGTACATTTGAAAACAGTCGGCTGGGAAGACGTCACGAACTGTACAGGTCAGATTGGTCACTTTGCCTTCCAGGAAAGGTCCAGAACTTTTAATGATAGGATCTGAGGGAAAGGCTGAAAGTAGAAAGAAAGAAAGAAAGAAAGAAAGAAAGAAAGAAAGATTATTAAGGTCTTGGGATTGAAACATGCCCTACAAAAGTCATGTTTTATCATTATACTTGTTAAAATGTAATTTGTGATTTCGAAACGAAGCATGGCTTCCTGACAGTATCCGAAAAAGAACATTTTGTGAGAAGTTAAAATGACGTCAACATCAAAAATGTTTCAAGGCAGCAGAACTGAAAGATACTCCCATTTTAATAAGCTTGGAGATATTTTATCATGCTTGTTCCTCCTAATCCTCCCAAATCACTGAATCAGTGGCTGCTTCTTATCAGAGCTGGCAATAAACTGCTTTTATAATTTATCAGGGACTTTACTGAGTTTGGGATTACACAGCACTCAAGTACAGTGCTTCGCTGGGTATTGAGTTATCCATTATCAGAGTATAATTGAGATACTTTGCAGGGGACGGCATCCCTCCAAAAACCAAAATCACCCCCATAAACATGCCATTCCTCTGTTCCATTCCCATTAAATCTCATTATGTACTGTCCATTGTTAATAACAACCAAATATCCATTCTTTAAATATTTGTTAGTTAAAAGAACCATTGTTTGCACTATTTACTATAGATGATGCTGTTACTATTTTGCACATCTATATTCTCCAAAGTCAATTCCGTTCAATTTTATTTGTATAGCACTTTTAACAATGGATATTATCACAAAGAAGCTTTACAGAAATATATAAATAAGGGATATTAATTTCACATGTATGAATTTATAAATTTATCCCAAATGAGCAAGTCAGAGGTGACAGTGGCAAGGAAAAACTCCTTGAGACAACATGAGGAGTCCATTCTAATAAATAAAAAAACTTTGAAAAATTATGCAATGTATTTATAATTACATTATGTAAGAACAAAAAAAAATTAAATTGTAATCGAGAATCATCCATAGTTGTTGAAAGAAGTTGAAGAAAAAAAATCAAGATTTTTTTTTTTTTGCAATAGACCCAGACCTGATTGCAATACATTAATAACTCCTCTCTTTCTACCAACCAAATGCTCCGCCACTTTATTAAAATTACTTTTGCCTTCTGAGTTGTAAGGAAAAATAGGACTGTCCATAAGTTGAGTCTTTGTGCAGAAAAAACGTAAATAGAAGCGTATAACAAGTAGCCAGATTTGATGCATTAGTTTATATAATTTATAAGCAGTTACTGATACTGTATGGATGGATATCTTTAGGATTATGTAATTATTACTGGTCTTGAAACACTTAAACATTATAAACTGCACCTTTATGTCAAGGATTCTCAGTCCCATATGGAATCAATTTTGTGCCAAAATGTTCATACAATACTTTTGAAATATCAACAAAAACGACAAATCAAAATACAAAAAAAAGTCAATTTTTTTTAGACTGGCAAACAAATTATTCGTGTAATCGTGCAAAATATCAGTCTCAGAAACCTTTTATTTTTGTTCCGCGTCTTTCTTAGTTTTCTCATCTCGTCTCATTATCTGTAGCCGCTTTATCCTGTTCTACAGGGTCGCAGGCAAGCTGGAGCCTATCCCAGCTGACTACGGGCGAAAGGCGGGGTACACCCTGGACAAGTCGCCAGGTCATCACAGGGCTGACACATAGACACAGACAACCATTCACACTCACATTCACACCTACGGTCAATTTAGAGTCACCAGTTAACCTAACCTGCATGTCTTTGGACTGTGGGGGAAACCGGAGCACCCGGAGGAAACCCACGCGGACACGGGGAGAACATGCAAACTCCACACAGAAAGGCCCTCGCTGGCCATTGGGCTCGAACCCGGACCTTCTTGCTGTGAGGCGACAGCGCTAACCACTACACCACCATGCTGCCCCTTTCTCAGTTTTGTTTGCCGTAATTTATTTTGGTTGCGATTCCAGCTTTCTCGTTTGCGCTCCCTGACTTTTTGCTTGCAGTTTTGGCACAAACTTCACGTGTGGGCGGGCTGTCCAGGAATGCATTCCCATTGGCTAACTTGTGTTTGACTGACAGCTATGCTCAGCCATTCCCTACTCGGATTCTGGCGGACTGTTTGACGAGTGACCGATCCATTGACAGTAAACAAGGATCGAGTGGACTTCAGTGGCGACTATGATACTGAATTAATTCAACAAAGTGTAAGTGCGGGACAAATGTGTTGTATGTGTTGCAGTAGTGCACATTATGCAGGCTTGTTTAACGTTAGCAAGACAGCTACTATATTGGGTAGTGGAGCGAAGGCTAACATTTGACTTGCCACGAAACACCTGCATAATGTGCACTACTGCAACACATACAACACATTTGTCCCGCACTTACACTTTGTTGAATTAATTCAATATCATAGTCGCCACTGAAGTCCACTCGATCCTTGTTTACCGTCAATGGATCGGTCACTCGTCAAACAGTCCGCCAGAATCTGAGTAGGGAATGGCTGAGCGTAGCTGTCAGTCAAACACAAGTTAGCCAATGGGAATGCATTCCTGGACAGCCCGCCCACACGGGAAGTTTGTGCCAAAACTGCAAGCAGAAAGTCAGGGAGCGCAAACGAGAAAGCTGGAATCGCAACCAAAATAAATTACGTCAAACAAAACTGAGAAAGACGCGGAACAAAAATAAAAGGTTTCTGAAGAGTAATAGACTGATATTTTGCACGATTACACGAATAATTTGTTTGCCAGTCTAAAAAAAATTGACTTTTTTTTGTATTTTGATTTGTCGTTTTGGGGCGGCACGGTGGTGTAGTGGTTAGCGCTGTCGCCTCACAGCAAGAAGGTCCTGGGTTCGAGCCCCGGGGCCGGCGAGGGCCTTTCTGTGTGGAGTTTGCATGTTCTCCCCGTGTCCGCGTGGGTTTCCTCCGGGTGCTCCGGTTTCCCCCACAGTCCAAAGACATGCAGGTTAGGTTAACTGGTGACTCTAAATTGACCGTAGGTGTGAATGTGAGTGTGAATGGTTGTCTGTGTCTATGTGTCAGCCCTGTGATGACCTGGCGACTTGTCCAGGGTGTACCCCGCCTTTCGCCCGTAGTCAGCTGGGATAGGCTCCAGCTTGCCTGCGACCCTGTAGAAGGATAAAGCGGCTAGAGATGATGAGATGAGATTTGTCGTTTTTGTTTGATATTTCAAAAGTATTGTATGAACATTTTAGCACAAAATTGATTCCATAGGCTAACTAACTGAGTGACAAAGAAGGAAGAATGAGGTACTCATATTGTGTGGCGCAGCTGCAGAAAACAGCAGTGAATAAGAATGTTTGCATGCTGTTACAGAAACACAGAAGAATTGAAAAAAACATACATTGAACAGTTACGGGCACAGTGGTCTCTCTGGTTCTCTCCTCCTGTGGCAAGCCCTCAAGCGTGAGTATGGTTCGACATGTTATTGACTCATTCGTGTTGTTGGTTTGTGGTGTAAAAGTGTAGTTGGACTGAATTAATTCAATGTCATGTTCTTCTATCTTCTGTGTGTGGACCACTTTATGTCCCCTCAGCCATTCCACCGTGATGTGTCCTGCTGGATAAACGTCTGAAAGCTCACAGCTCAGGGTGTTCTCCTTCCCTAACACCAAGCTCTGATGTCCAGAGATGACTGGATCTTTTGGAAAAGCTGAAAGAAAACAAGCAATTCAATGTAACTCTGCTCTAGTGGGACTTCTGGGTAGTTTTTAAGAAACTGCATTACTGATTAATAAATAGACTCACAGTATACTCGGACTTTTGTCGTTGCCTGCAATGATTTGCCCTGGCAGGTGGTCTTGCACAGGATCATATTTTCATGATTTTTATTAACACTCTTGAAGACCAAAATCGATTCAGCCGAGGACATTTGAGTTTCAGCATACAAGGGTTTGTCCTCCAGATTTCTCCAGGAGAATACCGCCTGCTCAGAGCACTGGCTTATTCGACATGTGAGCTCCCGTCTGTCTCCCACTCGAAACAGTGGCTTCGCTGGACTGAGTTTCACTTTGGGGTCTATGGACAGGACAAGAATCAGAATAATGTTTTTTAAAATTTTGATCAGAATTATAATTCAAAAACACAATTAGAATCAGAATCAAAATGAATCAAAGCCAGAATCACAATCAGAATGAATCAGAATCACAATTAGAATCTGAATCAAAATGAAAATAACAATCAATCAAAATAAATCCAAACCAGAATTGACTTTTGAATAAAGATCAGAATCATAACTAGAATCAAAGTGAAAATAACAATAAGAATCATAATTAGAATTACAACCCCAATTCCAAAAAAGCTGGGATGCTGTGTAAACTGTCAATAAAAACAGAATGAGATAATTTGCAAAGCATGGAAACCCTATATTTCACTGAAAATAGTACAAAGACAACATATTAAATGTTGAACCTGAGAAATTTTATTGTTTTTTTGAAAAATATATGCTCATTTTGAATTTGATGTCAGCAACACATTTCAAAAAAACTTGGGACAGGGGCATGTCTACCACTGTGTTGCATCACCTCTACTTTTAACAGCACTCTGTAAACATTTGGGAACTGAGGAGACCAGTTGCTGTAGTTTTGAAAATCTCAGGAAAATTTTCCACTTCGCCTTAGTCCATCGTAAAAGAGCTCAGGCCCAGAGAAGGTGGTTGTGTTTCTGGATATTGTTTATATTTGGTTTTAACTTGCATTTGTGGATTCAGTAAGGAACAGTTTTCACAGACAGTGGTTTGCTGAAGTGTTCCTGAGCCCATACAGAGATTTCCACTACAGACACATGTCTGCTTTTAATGCAGTGTCACCTGAGAGCCTGAAGATCACAGGCATCCAATGTCAGTTTTCAGCCTTGTCTCTTGCATACAGAGATTTCTCCAGATTCTCTGAATCTTTTAATGATATTATGTACCATAAATAATGTGATGGGTGGCACGGTGGTGTAGTGGTTAGCGCTGTTGCCTCACAGCAAGAAGGTCCGGGTTCGGGCCCCGTGGCCGGTGAGGGCCTTTCTGTGCGGAGTTTGCATGTTCTCCCCGTGTCCGCGTGGGTTTCCTCCGGGTGCTCCGGTTTCCCCCACAGTCCAAAGACATGCAGGTTAGGTTAACTGGTGACTCTAAATTGACCGTAGGTGTGAATGTGAGTGTGAATGGTTGTCTGTGTCTGTGTCAGCCCTGTGATGACCTGGCGACTTGTCCAGGGTGTACCCTGCCTTTCGCCCGTAGTCAGCTAGGCTAGGCTCCAGCTTGCCTGCGACCCTGTAGAACAGGATAAAGTGGCTAGAGATAATGAGATGAGAATGAGATGAGATAATGAGATGAACGAGATGAGATGATGTGATCCCCGAATTCTTTGCAATTTTACATTGAGGAACGTTATTCTTAAATTGTTGCACTGTTTGCCCACGCAGTCTTTCACAGAGGGGTGAACCCCTCCCCATCTTTACTTCTGAGAGACTCAGCCTCACTGGGATGCTCTTTTTATACCCAATCATGTTACTGACCTGTTGATAATTAGCCAAATTAGTTTTGGGTTTTTTTTTAGCATTACACAACTTTTTCAGCCTTTTGTTGCCCCGTCCCAACTTTTCTGAAACATATTGCTGACATCAAATTCAAAATGAGCATATATTTAAAAAATAATAATAATAATAATTAATAAATAAATAAAATTTCTCAGTTTCGACATTTGATATGTGAAGATTTGCAAATCATGGAAACCCTATATGTCTTTGTGCTATTTTCAATGAAATATAGGGTTTCCATGATTTGAAAATCTTCACATTCTGTTTTATTTATGTTTTACACAGTGTCCCAACTTTTTTGGAATTGAGATTGTAAAATGATATGATTTTTTTTGTATAATCAGGATCACATTGAGATTCATTATGAGATTATTTTAAAAGAAATAACAAGATTATTTAAAATAATGTGAAATTATTTTATTTAATTAGAACATATCTGCACTTTTTTTTAAATAATTGTCCACTGCCAGATCATATTGGTTTTATGTTTCACATTATGTTCAGCTTAAAGAAAAAAATTATAACGAAAAAATGCACTCAAAAATGAACCTGGGGTAAAAAAATTTAATTAATTAATTTAAAAAATTAATTGCATCAAATTGTTGCAGGTAATATTTTTAGATTCTATTCATTACAAAATTATATGTTGCAATCTATTTTATTTCTTTAAGCAATTAAAAAATACCTGTAAAAAGGCAAAAATACACTGAAAAGAAAAAAACACTGAAACTTTTAATTTCAGTGTACTTTCTGCATCATGTCAGGAATTAAACAAATCACATACCTGCTGTGGAGCAGAGGATGAGTTGCAGGAGAATGGTCAGAGTAACACACAGAGCTGAAACCATGTTGAAACTCTGTAGATCCACTAACTGGAATGATGTTGAAGTATTAAATCAGAGTGTGTGCAGATCTAGAAAGCACTACAGATTCCTCTCGCTGTGAGACGCTTTATGGCCACGAAGGAGGGAGAGATATTTAGGTCAGAGGAGGGAGGATGGAGCACACACACACCACCACCACCAAAACAGTCCTGCCTGAAATTCCCCTCCTGGGGCAGATCTTTATCGTTTCCTGAATAATTTTAACACTGCAGCTTTCACTTTACTTGAAACTCATAAAATTAAATAAACTCATTAGGAAAAGCACATTGATGTTGAGGTCATTTTGGCTCATTTTTAAACTAACTGGTTATATTTAACTAAGTTTGCCTGTTTTCTTTTATATTCTCAGGTTAGATGAGCAGTGATTTCAGTAGCTAACAAACAGCTAAGCAGCCAGTTAAATTCTAGCTAAATGGTAAATATATGTGACTAGCAGGTTGCCCAGCATTGCCCGGGTTTTGCAAAATTCTGGGTTGCCCCCAGACTTCCATGTCAAATTTGGTGCAGATCCGTCGAGAAATGGTGATGTTAACCCAAGAAAAACAAAAACCCAAACATCCACCACCCAGGTGCTCACCGCGGACCCCCTGGGGCTCATACATGAATTTTGTTTATATCTGCAAAATTCTAGGTCATCCCTGGACCTACTCACCAAATTTGGTGAAAATCCGTCGAGAGATGGCAACATTAGCGCAAGACAAACAAACAAACTTTGCCGCTTATTATAGAGATGTACCTGATAATTAACTTCTGTTTAATTAATTAGCAAACTATGCAGAGTCGGTCATGTGTATATGCAACAAACTTACACAGGTTATTAGCATGTTTTAACCTTTTTAAGTGTCAGAAATGTATTTAAGGGCAAAGTTATTAATATGGAAAGATTTTCTGGATGGTAAATTGTGCCTTAAATGATTAAAACAATAAATTATTGTCATCACCAATCCTACTGCTGTCTGACATTCATCTTAAATGCACAAGCATGTCATATTTACCAATTTAATTGTACAAATGAAAAATTCATTTCTGGTTACGCCATTGCCAGCACAGCATATGCTTCTGAAGTCTGTGGTTTGGATTTGTCCCAAACCACAGACCTCAGAAAAAGCATTGTTCAAGATTCATTGAAAGGACTTGATGTTACATATCCCCAGTATTTGCACCATTTGTAGGACGGGTGGGTGCTACACAGCTTTTTACAGCGGGACACATCGTCAGTTGTGTACCTGAGTGTCACCGGGTGTTTCGGCCACTTAACACAATACACGTTCTGCTGAGGCAGGCCCACCACAGGTTGATCAAGCCTGGGTGTGTGTCCCGCTGCTAGCTGTTCCTAGCAGCCCAGATGGTATCGCCTCTCTTCAGCCATAACCAATGGCTTGTTCTCTCTGCAGTGTTGGCCAGTTCTTTGATGGCTTGTCTGTGTGCCTGCCCCCTGACTCCAATCTCCCTAAGGAGCTTTGCTGTTGTGCTTGCCACAAAGCCCCTGCAGCCCACCTCCACTGGACGCACCCTTATCTTCCAACCTTTGTCCTCTGCCTCAGCTGCAAGGTCGGCATAACGCAGCTTCTTGAGCTCAAAGGCTTCTTCAAGGGCATCCTCCCAGGGAACTGTTAGCTCAATGATGTAGGCAAGCCGGCAGGAATTAGACCAGAGGATGATGTCTGTACGAAGGGTTGTTATTGCAATGTCTGGAGGGAAGATGAGCCTCTGGTCTAGATCCACTCTCATCTGCCAGTCCCTGGCTGCATTCAGTGGGGACAGATCCACGCTTGAGGGCCCCCCCTTACGCTTATCGCCCTCCCGCACAAACAGTGGCTGGTGACTGTGCGCATTCTGGATGCTGACGAGCTTGCTGTTAGTTGCTACTCTCTTGCACTCAAGTTTGTCGGCCAAACACTTGAGAACTTGGTTATGTCTCCAAGTGTATCTGCCTTGAGTGAGGCTAGTCTTGCAGCCAACCAGAATGTGTTTGAGTGTTGCAGGGGTTGTACACAGGGGGCAAGATGGGTCCTTTCCAAGCCACAGGTGCAGATTAGTGGGAGAGGGTAGGACATCATATGTAGCTTGGATGATGAAACTCAACCGGTTGGACTCCATACCCCAAAGCTCGCTCCATGTTAGTTTCTTCCTCTCAACCCCCTCCCACCTCATCCAGCAGCCCTGTTTGGCTTGTGCCACAGCTTTGGAGCATCTGGCTGCTTCTTCCTGTCGTCGCACTTCCTCCACCACCAAAGTGCGATGCTCAGTTATAGATGCCTTCTGCCAGAGAGGTGCCATAGCTCCAAGGCCAAATCCTGCTCTTCCTTGTTGGACATGGCCCACTACGTCCCGATGCAGGAGGGCAGATTTGGCCTGTAGCACCGCTGTGGCAGGGGTCCACTTCCTTCCAGTTGCTAGGGTAGGAGCGGCACCTCTTACCATGGGGTCCCAAGAGTCAGCAAGGGACATGTCCAGCCTCACCTTCGCGCACTTAAAATCTTCCACCAGACTTGAGATAGGCAGTGACAGGGCTCCTTTACAGTACAGTCCAACACTGCTGACGCACTTCAGAAGCCCAAGCCATTTCCTCACATACGTGTTCACTAGCCTTTCCAAGCAATTGGCATGGCTAAGTGAAACCTCGTACATGGTCAATGGCCACAGCAGCCTGGGTAGCAGCCCAAACTGGTAACACCACAGCTTCAGCTTCCCTGGCAGTGCAGTGTTGTCAATTTGCTTAAGGCCATTAGCCACATCCTGCTGAAGTTGCTGGAGTTGCTGAGTGTCTTTGAGGTCTGCATTATACCATCGCCCAAGGCTCTTAATGGGCTTCTCGAGGACTGTTGGAATTGGTTTCTCGCTGATGTAAAATCGCTCGCCTCTTAGTTGGCCTTCCACGATGGAGATGCTGCATGACTTGCTTGGTTTGAATTGCATTCTTGCCCATTCGATGTTTTCTTGGAGTTTGTGGAGCAATCGTCTGGTGCAAGGTTTGTTGTTGTAATGATGGTCATATCGTCCATGTAGGCCCTTACTGGTGGAAGACGCAGGCCACTCTTGGTCCTTTCACCTCCCACCACCCAACGAGATGCCTGTATTATTAGTTCCATAGCCATGATGAAGGCCAACGGTGAAACTGTGCAGCCTGCCATGATGCCAATTTCCAGATGTTGCCAGGCAGTGGTGGTGTTTTCAACCGTTATACAAAACTGGAGATCCTGAAAGTAGCCCTTGACCAATTTTGTGATGTGCTCTGGTACCCCAAAGTAACTGAAGGCTATTCACAAGATGTTGTGAGGGACTGACCCAAAGGCATTTGCAAGGTCTAGAAAGATCACATGCAGGTCTCTACGCTCTTTCTTGGCAGATTGTATCTGATGCCAGATCATATTGGCATGCTCCATGCATCCTGAGAACCCCTGGATCCCAGCCTTCTGCACTGATGTATCAATGAAGTTGTTTCTTTGCAGGTATGTAGAAAGCCATTGGGCCAAGACTCTGAAGAATATCTTTCCCTCTACGTTCAGAAGGCTGATCTGGCGGAATTGACTGATGGTTGCAGAGTCCTTTTCTTTAGGGATCAGAATTCCTCCTGCCCTTCTCCATGCCTTTGGAATCACTCCCTTCCGCCAGGCCACCTTCATTAGTTTCCAGAGGTACCTGAGGACTTCAGGAGCATTCTTGTAAAACCGGTAAGGGATACCATTGGGCCCCGGTGCTGATGCTGATCTTGCCTGCCTCACGACCTTTTCCACTTCGCTCCATGTGGGGGGCCTGACATCCATCTGGTGTTCAGGTGCATGAATTGGTGGCATGTTGTCCGGGATGGTAACTGACTCATCAGGCTGGAAAAGGTTACAAAACCATCTCTAAAGAGTTTGGACTCCACCAATCCACAGTCAGACAGATTGTGTACAAATGGAGGAAATTCAAGACCATTGTTACCCTCCCCAGCAGGGGCGGTTTTAGGAAATCTGAGGCTCTGGGCAAAGGACAATTTGGAGGCCCCCCTCAACCCCAACCCATACATCTGTAATAATAATGAGATGATGAATCATACGTACTGACGAACAATATTTATTGTGAACACATGGAAATGATTGAAAAAAAACCAATAAAGATCACTGAATATCTGAATATAAGCTCTGTGTGTGTGTGTCAGTAGAGGAGAGTGTGTGTCTGCCTGTCTGTCTATGTGCGCTGCTGTCGGTGTGCCCATCTATCAGTCTCATGGGTGGTGGTGGCTACAGTGGATGAGACCTGCACAGAAAGACAGGGAGAGAGAAAAACCAAACGTGGATTAATATACAGTGTAAGATTTAAATAAATTAAATTATTAGTTATTAATTATTATAATTTTACTTACTGTGCGCTTAAAACTTGATTTTTCTTGCTTTAGCATTGGCAAATGCAGTGATGACATCTTCCATGTCCAGTTTCCTTCTCACGGCTTGCTCAATGGATATTACCACCAGATCTGACAGTCTCTCCTGACACATGGTGGACCTGAGATATGTCTTGATTAATTTCAAGGCAGAAAAATTCCTTTCCCCAGAAGCCACTGTGACAGGAAGTATGAGGAGTACTCGAAGTGCAATACTTAGATTTGGGTAACAATCCAGCAGGTTTTCTCTGAATATATAATTAAGCATGTCTGGTGGAGAGGAAATGCAATCAGGGAAGCCTTTAACTGCAGCCGTTATCTCATCTCATCTCATCTCATCTCATTATCTCTAGCCGCTTTATCCTTCTACAGGGTCGCAGGCAAGCTGGAGCCTATCCCAGCTGACTACGGGCGAAAGGCGGGGTACACCCTGGACAAGTCGCCAGGTCATCACAGGGCTGACACATAGACACAGACAACCATTCACACTCACATTCACACCTACGGTCAATTTAGAGTCACCAGTTAACCTAACCTGCATGTCTTTGGACTGTGGGGGAAACCAGAGCACCCGGAGGAAACCCACGCAGACACGGGGAGAACATGCAAACTCCACACAGAAAGGCCCTCGCCGACCCCGGGGCTTGAACCCAGGACCTTCTTGCTGTGAGGCGACAGCGCTAACCACTACACCACCGTGCCGCCCGCAGCCGTTATCTCGCATTCTAAATCAGCACCATCCTTTTTCCTCTTCCTTTTCTCACTGCCACTTAGAAATCGTTTCATTCTGATTTTACTTTAACAAAAAATTTTACGAGGGCTCTGCAGCTAGAGCTAGATGGTGCTGGTGCATGTATTCAGCCCGCTCGCGTCGTTGCCTAGGTTACTTCAGACACTACGGCTCTGAGAAAGAGCGAAGCCAGATAGCTGTGCGTGACATCACGTCACATACTGGTGGTTTTGCTTGTGAATCTAGCTGTAGGATTACACGTGAATCATGCTTTATTGCTTTTATTATTTTCGTAGCAATGTGGTTCATGTCGAGTGGAAAATATGTATAATCACAATGAATTATTACATAGTAAATGATGATGTATAGCATGTAGGAAAACAGGAATACTGTAACGCGAAGACGAGGCCCCTGATTGGACGAGGCTCAGGGCAATTGCCTGACTTTGCCCAATGGAAAGACCGCCTATGCTCCCCAGGAGTGGTCAACCAACAAAGATCACTCCAAGAGTAAGGCATGTAATAGTTGGCGAGGTCACAAAGGACCCCAGGGTAACTTCTAAGCAACCGAAGGCCTCTCTCACATTGGCTAATGTTAATGTTCATGAGTCCACCATCAGGAGAACACTGAACAACAATGGTGTGCATGGCAGGGGTGCAAGGAGAAAGCCACTGCTCTCCAAAAAGAACATTGCTGCTCGTCTGCAGTTTGCTAAAGATCACGTGGACAAGCCAGAAGGCTATTGGAAAAATGTTTTGTGTATGGATGAGATCAATATAGAATCTTTTTGTTTAAATGAGAAGTGTTATGTTTAGAGAAAGGAAAACACTGCATTCCAGTATAAGAACCTTATCCCATCTGTGAAACATGGTGGTGGTAGTATCATGGTTTGGGCCTGTTTTGCTGCATCTGGGCCAGGACGGCTTGCCATCATTGCTGGAACAATGAATTCTGAATTATACCAGCAAATTCTAAAAGAAAATGTCAGGACATCTGTCCATGAACTGAATCTCAAGAGAAGGTGGGTCATGCAGCAAGACAACAACCCTAAGCACACAAGTCGTTCTACCAAAGAATGGTTAAAGAAGAATAAAGTTAATGTTTTGGAATGGCCAAGTCAAAGTCCTGACCTTAATCCAATGGAAATGTTGTGGAAGGACCTGAAGCGAGCAGTTCATGTGAGGAAACCCTCCAACATCCCAGAGTTGAAGCTGTTCTGTACAGAGGAATGGGCTAAAATTCCTCCAAGCCGGTGTGCAGGACTGATCAACAGTTACCGGAAACGTTTAGTTACAGTTATTGCTGCACAAGGGGGTCACACCAGATACTGAAAGCAAAGGTTCACATACTTTTGCCACTCACAGATATGTAATATTGGATCATTTTCCTCAATAAATAAATGACCAAGTATAATATTTTTGCCTCATTTGTTTAACTGGGTTCTCTTTATCTACTTTTAGGACTTGTGTGAATATCTGATGATGTTTTAGGTCATATTTATGCAGAAATATAGAAAATTCTAAAGGTTTCACAAACTTTCAAGCACCACTGTATCTCTGCTGCTGCTATCTAGTGCATAAGAAGAGGCTGAGCTCATAATGAACATTACCAAGAAATATGACGATGCATGATATGAGAAGCAAACTCGTCTTACCAGTATTTTGTATTGTGATATTTGAGACAACATTATTCTGTCTCATGCCTAATTTTGGCACATTTATCTATCTTTTTACTTAAAGCAGCCAGTTTACCTTTCCCAGAATCCAGTTCATTGCTTTTGTTTTACATACTGTGCCACTGTTTTGAAAGGACGTAACCACTAGTCTGCTAGCTCTCTGTGCAGCAAAACCTCCGCAAATTCTGTTACTCTTGATACCTTTGAAACCCATCTCAGACTTTTTCTTCATCCACATATCATACATGGAAGTTTTGAACACAATACGCCCGATTTTTTTCTTTCCATTGTGACCACCATGAGACAGCCAAGGCCAGTTCTGGTCCATTACAATGGAATAACCAAATGAAAACAGAATGGATCTGTCAAAAGAATTTCAAATATAACTACTTTGGCAAAATACCTTCAATTTCCTGTTACAATTTATGACCTAGGGCCTAGGATGTTGGTGCATTGTTGTGGATTGCTTATCAAATGTAACACAATGGAATATTGATGGTATCAAAATTGGCAACTCGCTGCATAGTGCAGAGGCTTTTGGGAAGGGGGAGCTGGACCTTCGGTACTTTTCCACCCTGTACTAGTGCATCTCAAAAAATTAGAATATCATGAAAAAGTTATTTTTTTCATAATTTAATTCAAAAAGGCTACAACTCCTTATATCAAGCCATTCGATAGAAGCATCTTACCTAGTGGAGTGGAGTGGCCGTTTAACGCCCTAATGGCCCTGTCACACTATAGCGTTTTGTTCGACGTTTGGTTGCGTTTTTAAAAATTTGAGAAACGCCGGGGAACGTCGACGTTCTTCAAATTAAGTTTCTAGGTCAACGATGTTGTAACGTTCTTGTAACGCTTGGGTAACGCTCAGCCAACGTTCCCTCAGTGTCAGGCGACGTTTGTGGTCCAAAATAGCAGCAAAACCTAGCGTTCTCATAGCGTCCACAGCGCTTTGATAGCGTTATCATAGCGTTTGGGTAGCGTCTGCCTTGTGTCCAGGTAACGTTCTCGACGTTTGTCCAGCGTCTAGCTGACGTTCTCGATGTTTCCACAGCGTCTGCCTACCGTTCCTGTAGCGTTCGAGTAACGTGTGGAGCGTTTGTGTGACGTTCCTGTGACGTTTCGCCAACCTGCGGCTGGACGCGCAGTATAAAAGGGGGGGCTTTTGGCCAGAGTGCATCACTTCCATTTCAACCACCGCGCAGTCAACATCGCAAAACGAAGAACGAACGAAACGAAAAGAAGTATGCCTCCCAAGAGCAAGAGGGCCAGCAGCAGAGGTCGGGGCAGCAGCAGGGGCCAACGAGCAGCATCCTCTCCCAGCCAGGAGGTTGTTTCCATCACTGCAGAGGTCCATCCCCCTCCTGTTGAAAGCGAGGCTGACAGCCAGCCAGCAGGCAGCCAGCAGCAGAAGCAGCCGAAGAACAAGAGGGCAACAATCACCCCCTCCAGGTCCCAGTCGCCATCTCCAGCCTCTCCAGGGTCTCCAGGGTCTAGCTGCTCCTCCTTCTCCTCCAGAAGCTTGTCAGCAGCCTCCTCACAGGACAGAGGCAAGAGGAAGAAGAGCGACAGGATAAATTACAGCCTCTCTGAATCTGATGAGGCCATCATGGTCGAGTGGTTACAAGAGAACCGGACATTGTGGGACTCTAAGCTCCAGGCTTACCACAAGATCACAAACAAGGAGAAGTTGTGGGAGGCCCAGGCAGAGAAGATGCAGAAGACGGTGAAGCACTTGAAGGGCTGGTTCCGGTCACTGCGGGATAAGAACACCAGACTCATGAAACACAAGAGCGGTGACGGTGCCCCAAGAAGAACAGAGAGGGACGAGTGGGTGCTCAACAACTTCAGGTTCCTGCAGGAGGTAGTGCGACACAGACCGGAGCCAGCCAAGCCCATCCTACCCAGCAGAGCCTCAGCTGCAGCAACTGTCCAGGAGGATTTACCGGTATCTGGACCTTCTATCACGGAGTGTGCTGCCATACCTTCCAGATCTTCCACACCTGCCACAGCAGCCTCCAGCAGCAGCAGTTCCAAGAGGCCCAGACGATCTGGACAGGATGAGGATACCACCACTGAGGATGACGTGTTGGCTACCCTGCAGGAGAAGGTCAAGGAGTCAGAGGCTATACTCAAGGGTTTGTTCCAGCCTCCAGCAGTGACCCCTGAGTCGACCTTTGCGAACTATGTGAGGGACAGCCTTCTCACAATGTCGAGCCGGAAGTTCAAGAAGGCCAGGGCCAGCATCAACATGATCCTCACGCGGCTGATGGATGAAGACACTGAAGAGGAAGAGGAGGACCTGCCTACCTTCTCAGCTACATGTCGGTCGGCCCCCCCTCCTGGCATCACAACCACCAGGCAAGCCCAGAGCGACATGTTTCAGCCGGACCCTAGCCAGTGGCATGACAACCCGCCCACTGGCACTCCTTGGCAGTCACAGACCAGGGAGTGGATGGCCAGATACCACCAGCAGCAGCCTCACTCGTCCTTCCAGCAGCCTCACTCGTCCTTCCAGCAGCCTCACTCGTCCTTCCAGCAGCCTCACTCCTACTACCAGCCACAAAGGTTCTTCCAGCAACAGAGTAGGAACTCTCCCATCTTCCACACGCTGACAGCACCAGCCACCACCCATGCCTCCGTCTCTACGGCCATCAGCTCTGCAAGACACACCATGGACCAGAGCAACCAAGGCAGCAGCTCTCCAGCCCTGGTTGTCACTTGTGCCGCCACGGACGTTACCGTGTTCCCCACCGGAGTGTCTACAGCAGCCAGTGTCAGCGACTTGTTCAGCACCCTGGACAGTCCAGGTCCAGTTGCCACCCCGTCCACGGCTACCTCTCTGAATGACACGCTCAACACTCCACAGCCACCAGTGGACCCAGAGACTGACTCGTAGAACTTTTTGTTTAGGAATCTGTAAATAAATGTTGTACATAGTTTGAACTTTGCCTGGTTCTTGCGTGAAACTTTCAATTTCTTGTTTTTAATATTGTCCCCCCCAAAAAAATAATGAAAAAAAAATAAAAAATAAAAAATAAAATAAGTAAAAAAAAAATTATAAAATAAAATAAAAGATAAAATAAAAAATAAAAGGTAAAATAAAAAATATACAATAAAATATAAAATAAAAGATAAAATAAAAATAAAATAAAAAGTAAAATATATTTTTTATTTTATATTTTTCTTTTATTGTATATGTTTTATTTTATTTTATATTTTTCTTTTATTGTATATGTTTTATTTTATATTTTTCTTTTATTTTATATTTTTTATTTTATATTTTTCTTTTATTGTATATGTTTTATTTTATATTTTTCTTTTATTTTATATGTTTTATTTTATATTTTTCTTTTATTTTATATGTTTTATTTTATTTTATGTTATTTTTTATTTTATTTTTTAGTTTACTTTTTATTTTAAAATAAAAAAAAATAAAAAGTAAAATATAAAATAAAATAAAAAATATAATAAAAAAATACACAATCCAAAAAAAAAAAAAAAAGTTAAAAAAATGAAAAAGAATAAAACAATACAAAATAAAACTATGACATTTATTAATACTGTTTTATACGTTTGGTTACGTGAAAAGGGGTCGACCGGGAACTCAGTAAAATAAATAATTGAAATAGAGATCATGCCTAGAACAGATTGGCTAAAAAAGTAGGGCGATCAGTAAAAATAATTACTTCGAAATGACACACACAATTACTTTTATTATTACTGTTATCGACAAATAAGTCATTGTAATTAAGTTACACATACAATATTTCAGTTTCTAAAAGTTGTGTCTACCAAAAAGTATAGTCTATATTAAGTCCATTCTGCATTGCAACACTAGGGTCCAGGTCTACACCATCCTGTCCTGCCAGTCCAGTGCCCCAGCTGAGGAGTTGACCCAGTGCTTGATGAGGTTCCTCTGCTTCTTGGCTTCTTTGGTCGCAGTGTTGGGGCCTGCAACAACCTGTGTGTCTTCCATATTGAAGCCATCTCTCCAGGCACCAGGCACAAAGTCTTCTTCTGGACCTTCTGGCTGGTCCAGCTGTTGGTTCTGCAGTGTTGGATATCTGACCCTCATCAAGTTGTGAAGGACCAAGCAGGTCTTCACTATCAGCTTCACAGTCTCTGGCTTGTGCTGCATAGTGCCAAGAATCACCTGGAACCTGTTGGCAAGGATCCCAAAGGCGTTCTCCACGACCCTCCTGGCTCTCGACAGTCTGTAGTTGAAAATGCGCTCCTCCTGTGATAGACCACGGAGACTGTAGGGCTTCATCATGTAGGCTCTCAGGGCAAAGGCGTCATCTCCAATGAAGAAGTATGGAACATCTGTAGTGTTTTGTGGGAGAGGTATAGGCTGTGGAAACCCAAGCAGGTCTTCTTCAGCTCCATGTTTCAGCTCACTGGAGTGGTAGATCTGGGCATCGGATGCTGATCCCAGGCCTCCAAGATCTGCCCACAGGAACTTGTAGTCAGAATCCACAAGGGCCAGCAACACGATGGAATAGAACCCCTTGTAGTTGTAATACAAGGAGCCACTCTCTGCAGGACACCTAATGGCCACATGCTTGCCATCTAGTGCTCCCAGGACATGGGGGAAGTTCCACCTCTGATAGAATCTGTCAGCAACTTCCTTCCACTCTTCTGGCGTACTGGGGCAGGTCAGCATCTCATCCAGGTACTCGTCCAGTATGGCATGGCAAACCTCTCTGACCACCAGTGACTGTGTGTTGTGAGGTACTCTCCAGGCAAACTTCTGCGAAGCATAGCTGTCACCAGAGGCAAGGTGTCGCAAAGTCAGGGCCAGCTTCATACCAGGGTCGAGGGCCGGTCTAAAGCGAGTGTCCTTCTTGGTGATCCTGGGACCAACTCTCTGTCTCAGCTCATCAAACATCACTGCTGGCATGCGCAGGAAGTTGTGGAAGGAGGCTTGGTCTTCAGCTCGGAGTTCAGCCATCAGCTTGTCATAAACACCAAACTGTGGTCGCCTTCCTATCCAGGGTCTCACCCAGCTCTTTCTCCCTCTCCTCTTCTTCTTTGACTCTGCCTTGGACATCTTAACCTGGTGCAATGCCAACTGCAGGAGGTTGTTGTGATGCATGAGAGCAGCAACAGCATACTGGTGTTTCTCTTGGTCTGTCATTGTTCTGAAGTCTTCACTCTGTGAAAGTTCCAACAGGACTGTCGGTGGCCTCTGCAAGCCCCTTTTAAATATATTTCTGGCAAGTGCCTGCCAAATGCTCCTGAACGCTACCAGTAGGTCACAGGCGCGTTACAAGGATGCTACATGGACGTTACACAGACGCTGGAAAAATTCAGAACGCTGACAGACGTTAGAAAGATGTTGAAAGAGCGTTACATGAGCGTTAAGAACGCTCGGCGAACGCTGACGAACGCTGAAAAACGTTGGCGACACGCTGGACAGACGTTCGATGGATGTTACACAGGCGTTAGGCAAGCGTTACCCAAGCGCTAGGCACGCGCTGGACACTCGACCCTGATGGGCCGGCGTCCGCCTAGCGTCCAGGGAACGTCCTGACTTTCGAGTAACGTTCGAGTAACGCCCGCAAACTTTCGTGTAACGTTCCTCTAACGTGTAAGTAGCGTTTTGATAGAACGTCCTGAATTTTTGTGCACACCCAAAACTATTTTTCACCCTCAGTGTTCGCCGACGTCCCTCAACGTTTGCCGACGCTCGTCTAACTTTCTTGTAACTTTTTTCTAACGTTCTCGACGTTCCTCTGCGTTTCGCAACACGTTACTCGAACGCTGGTGAGAACGTCGTAGTGTGACAGGGCACTAAGACTTCCTGATTTTGTCCCTCTGCTTGATTGGCAATTTGGTAATGAGCAGCTGTCAGTCAGGCAGGTATAAAAAAGCGCTGGTTGAATGACTGGGATTGACGGCGGTGTTTGTTTGTGCTCCCCTTTTGTCGATGCGGCTTCTGTCTTTATGCGGTAGGTGTACTTTAATCTGTGTTTTGGGTTTGTCTTTCATAGCCATTGGGCTTACCTTTTTGCACTGCTTTCGTAGCTTCGTAATTGCAGCGTCTGATTTTATGGCCTCTATTGAGGTATTTCACTCACGTGACCAAGTCATGTGACGCTGCCATTTTGGACGGCACGGCTCGAATCAGTTTGAATGCGAGGAAGGCGACAAACGAAAAACATAAAAGAAAAAGGAGCGAGATGCAGAAAACACCTTCACTATCCAGCGACGTAGGGCATTTACAGGGCGAGCAGAGGGAGAGGTATTTGCAAAAATTGAGGTTAGCAGGCTTAGAGAACGACGTTTACCTGCTTCCACCAGGATTGTTCACTGACGTACGGAAGTACACGAAGCCCTCGTCTTTACCTGACTTCGGCCCACATGATCTGTATACCTCTGTCGTTAAAAACCCATTGCCATTCACAGGTATTGATCTGAAAGTGTATACGAGTTTGGATGCCTACAAATATTTTGTGTCAGGCTGGGTAACATGCCTACATCAGCGGGTCGTCCCTGGAGCCGGTGGTCGCCATCTGATTACAGCTAAGGTTTGTTCACATTTTCATTTACTTTCGGTCCTCAGGATAAACAAAATGTTATTAAATGTCATTGAAATAACTTCTTAGTCTGTTGAGACATGGCCCGTTATAAATGTGCTGTTACCAGGCAATGACCAAGAACTGTATTATTAGGGTCGGTGTAGTTGTAGCAGTGTATTAGCAACTAGCTGTTAGCACTAGCTAATGTCAACAACATAGTAGCTGGTATGTTACTGTAGCAATGTTTACGTTCAGTCATTTGGATGACTGTTAAAACCTTTCAGTCTCAAGTTTTTCCTTTACTGGATTTACTAGTTTACTGAGCTAGCGCGCGCTCTCCGGCCGAGCCCGGAGCCATCGCGCGCTCTCCGGCCGAGCCCGGAGCCATCGCGCGCTCTCCGGCCGAGCCCGGAGCCATCGCGCGCTCTCCGGCCGAGCCCGGAGCCATCGCGCGCTAGCTCAGTAAACTAGTAAATCCAGTAAAGGAAAAACTTGAGACTGAAAGGTTTTAACAGTCATCCAAATGACTGAACGTAAATATTGCTACAGTAACATACCAGCTACTATGTTGTTGACATTAGCTAGCTTGCCGTCCAAAATGGTGGACACCGGGGCGTCACGTGACCCTGTGACGTCAGGTGAAATACCTCAATAGCTGCCCTAGTAGGCTCTTCCTGGTTGAGGTATGCCACCTTCATTTTAATATTGATGCCGCTGCTTAATCTCCTCTGCTTCGGTTTTAATACATTTGTGTCTTTGTAGAAAGGATTCATGATCTTTCCTTCTTCTACTACTTTGTGCGGTAATTTCCTCCCTGCTCGTCTAGGTATGTTCTATTATTTGTTGCATAAATTCTCGTTGCACGTTTACATACACTGATTCTAATAAACTTATATTTCCCAGTGGGGATTCCTGACTCCGCCGCTATCGTATCCGGAGCGGGTATGTTTGTATAGCCCCGCAGGCCAAGAAGTCCATTCCCATAGGCGTTGCTGTTTTGTCTAGGCTGCGATACGGCCCCATTCCAGCCGAACGGACTGACTGCTGTACCGTCCACCGTAGTTCCGCTGAGCTACGCTGGTGTCTGTCTTGCGTCGCTTGAGTGTTGTGTGTATGTTGCATGTTGTTTATTTTGATTTATGTATTAGTGTTAAATTTTGCCTGATTGAATGGGTGATGGTGTAAATTATTTGGGATTATTTTTTTATGCTGTATTTGCTTTTGTTTTGTTTGTGTTTTGCTTATGTACTTATTTGTATGGTCTGCATGTCACTGTTTTAATTTATGCCTTGTGCTCTGAATGTATGTTGACTTGTCTAATTGCAGGTATTGCGGAGCAGTGCTTTGTATGAGTTTTGTTTTGCTTACTTCCTTCGTTATCATGTAAGTGTGTCCCTTCTTTGGTGTGTTTTATCAGGCCATCTCTTATTTATCTTTTCTGGTTCTTTGATTGGCAGGCGTGGGTGGTCCAAAAAAAAGGAGGCGGTAGTCCCCTGGTGGTGGGTCCGGATTACTGCATGCATGGTGTGGTGTGCTGTGCTACTGATGCCCCTTTTCCACCAAAGCAGTTCCAGGGCTGGTTCGGGGCCAGTGCTTAGTTTGGAACCAGGTTTTCTGTTTCCACTGACAAAGAACTGGCTCTGGGGCCAGAAAAACCGGTTCCAAGCTAGCACCAACTCTCTGCTGGGCCAGAGGAAAGAACTGCTTACATCAGCGGGGGGGCGGAGTTGTTAAGACCGACAACAATAAGACCGCGAAAGATCGCCATTTTTAAGTGACGAGAAGCAGCAGCTGTACAAATGCGAAGTCATCCATTATTGTTGTTGCTGCTGCTTCTGCGTTGTTTTTGCTTCGATATTCGAGCCAAGGTTTATGCAAACGTAGCGACGTAACTGACGTATACAGCAACGTAACTGACATGTCTTCTCTTAGCACCATGAGCGATGGAAAAGCAAGCTGGTTCTCAGCTGGCTTGCAAGTTGAACGAGTTGTGAACCAGCACTGGCTCCGAACCAGCCCTGGAACTGATTTGGTGGAAAAGGGGTAAAAGTGTGCTCCTATGCATGTGCTATTTCACAGAAATCACTTTATTGCGTGCTTGCACGAGTGGTGTGATTTTGGGGTAGGCCCATGCCAGTGAATAGACTGCCCCCTTCAGGTAAGCCCTGCCTAGCCACATCTATTGGTTTTGTGGAGCCCATTTCCACTGCACATTTCCACTAATTGAGTCCTGTTGATTTTAATAGTGGCCTGTTGATTTTAATAGTGGCTCTCTCTCTCTCTCTCTCTCTCTCTCTCTCTCTATATATATATATATATATATATATATATATATATATATATATATATATATAAAAAACTAGTTGTGTGTATATAGATAGATAGATACACACACATATGTGTGTGTATATATATATATATATAAAACTAGTTTTGTGTGTGTGTATATATATATATATATATATATATATATATATATATATATATATATATATATATATATATATAATAAAACTAGTTTTGTATTTTGCCTAACTGTGGGTCATCAGACCTTTCTCCTTAATAGGCTCCTTCCCTTTTCCCTTGTTTTATCAATAAATTCATTTAGTTTATGGAATTCACATCTACTGTCTAGTGCATTTGAACATGTGTGTTCATTTGGGAGTTTGTTTCTGATGGTCCCTGGGGAGTTGATCTCTGGGGTGGCATAGTCAGGCTATATGTTGGGGACTCAATCTCCCCTCCCTTACTGCTTTGCCACACTAAGCTAAGGAGAGAAAGAACTGGACTGTTCCTCAGTGGTCTAAAGTCCTCTTTTCAGATGAAAGTAAATTTTGCATTTCATTTGGAAATCAAGGTCCTAGAGTCTGGAGGAAGAGTGTAGAGGCACAGAATCCAAGATGTTTGAAGTCCAGTCTGTGATGATTTGGGGTGCCATGTCACCTGCTGGTGTTGGTCCACTGTGTTTTAGCAAGTCCAAAGTCAATGCAACCATCTACCAGGAGATTTTAGAGTGCTTCATCATGTTGATGTTGACCATGATATTACTGTGCTTGCCCGACCTGAACCCCAGACAGAATCTAAGGGATGTTGTCAGGAGGAAGATGAGAAACATGCAGCCCAAAAATACAGATGAGCTGAAGGTCGCTATCAAACCAACCTGGGCTTCAATAACACCTCAGCAGTGCCACAGGCTGATCGCCTCCATGCCACGTCACACTGATGCAGTAATTTGTGGTAAAGGAGCCCCAACCAAGTATTGAGTGTATAAATGAACATACTTTTCAGAAGTTGGAAATTTCTGTATTGTAAATCCTTTTTTGATTGATCTTAGGGAATATTCTAATAATTTGAGAGACTGGATTTCTGATTTTCATGAGCTATAAGCCATAATCATCAAAATTAAAACAAAAAAGGCTTGACATTTCACTTTATGTGTAATGAATATAGAATATATGAAAGTTTACCTTTTTGAATTAAATTATGAAAAAATGAACTTTTTCATGTTCCAATTTTTATGCTATGTTATTATCTTACATTGCTGCACAACATCTTGAACAATATCACACACCTCACACAAATCTATACAGCTTCTGTGAAGGATTATGCAAAATACATCCATGACAGCTTTTCGTTAAACATTATTACTGTTTTATTTGTTATTTATCTTTTACTTTCTACTGCAACATAAGAACTTTATAAGAAAGCTTGTGAAAAAAGAGAGCTTTTGTATGAAAAAAGCTCATGATTACATATTAATCTTGGATATTCTAATTACAAGGGTGGCACGGTGGTGTAGTGGTTAGCGCTGTCGCCTCACAGCAAGAAGGTCCTGGGTTCAAGCCCCGGGGCCGGCGAGGGCCTTTCTGTGCGGAGTTTGCATGTTCTCCCTGTGTCCGCGTGGGTTTCCTCCGGGTGCTCCGGTTTCCCCCACAGTCCAAAGACATGCAGGTTAGGTTAACTGGTGACTCTAAATTGACCGTAGGTGTGAGTGTGAATGGTTGTCTATGTGTCAGCCCTGTGATGACCTGGCGACTTGTCCAGGGTGTACCCCGCCTTTCGCCCATAGTCAGCTGGGATAGGCTCCAGCTTGCCTGCGACCCTGTAGAAGGATAAAGCGGCTAGAGATAATGAGATGAGATTCTAATTACAAAAATTCCATCCATTGTTTATCCATCAGGGTCACAGAGGGGAAGCTGGAGGCTATCCCAGCTGACTTTGGGTTAAGGGTGGTGTACACCCTGAGCAAGTCACCAATGTATCACAGGACTAACACAGAGATGAATAACCTTTCACATTCACACCTATGGGTAATTCAGAGTAGCCAGTTGACCTAATCCACGTCTTTAGACTGTGGGAGGAAACCGGACCACCTGGAGGAAACCCACACAGGCACAAGGAGAACATGCAAACTCCACACAGAAAGGACCCCGTTGGCCATGAGCTTCAAACCCAGAACTTTGTTGCTGTGAGGTGACAGTGCTGACCACTGTCTGATTAGTAAAACTGAACTTTAAAATATTTAATCAAAATCTGATCAACTGTTATGTATACATTTAATTAATGTGATCAAAAATAACCCGGGATAGGAACTTCACACTCTGGCAACCCAATGTTAGCATTTTTCTGCTGTTTTAAGACATTTTTAAGGAGTTACTTTTCAAAAATGGGTACAATTTTTGAGAGAGAGAAATATTTCCTACAGTTTGGATACAGATTTCACAGAGAATTTCCCAGAAATCTAAAAGAAACCAAAAGTCCAGTAGGAGGACATTTTAGCCAAGAGCAAAACAATACTACAATGAACAGGAAGTTTTTATTGCATTGTTCCAGGAGATCTCAGTCATTGTGTGCAGGCTGAAAATATTTATTCAAGGCACAGACATGGAAAATCCATACCTGGGCTTTTCTTGCAGATAAAAAGGTCTGGGGGGGAATTTCATCCATTAGGGTCAGCTGGAGGCTATTCCAGCTGACTTTGGGTTAAGGGTGGTGTACACCCTGAGCAAGTCACCAATGTATCACAGAACTAACACAGAGACTAATAACCTTTCACATTCACACCTATGGGTAATTCAGAGTAGCCAGTTGACCTAATCCACATGTCTTTAGACTGTAGGAGGAAACCAGACCACCTGGAGGAAACCCACACAGGCATAAGTAGAACATACAAACTCCACACAGAAAGGACCCCGTCGGCCATGAGCTTCAAACCCAGAACTTTGTTGCTGTGAGGTGACAGTGCTGACCACTGTCTGATTAGTAAAACTGAACTTTAAAATATTTAATCAAAATCTGATCAACCGTTATGTATACATTTAATTAATGCGATCAAAAATAACCCGGGATAGGAACTTCACACTCTGGCAACCCAAGGTTAGCATTTTTCTGCTGTTTTAAGGCATTTTTAAAATGGGTACAATTTTTGAGAGAGAGAAATGTGTTTCCTACAGTTTGGATACAGATTTCCCAGAGAATTTCCCAGAAATCTAGAGTAGAAAAGAAACCAAAAGTCCAGTAGGAGGATTTTAGCCAAGAGCAAAACGATACTACAATGAACAGGAAGTTTTTATTGCATTTTTCTGGGAGATCTCAATCTTTGCGTGCAGGCTGAAAATACAGTATTTATTCAAGGCACACACACACACGGACAAGAACATGTGGGTGTGTGTGAAAAGCCCCGACTGTTTTGGCTTTCACATTCACACCTATGGGTAATTCAGAGTAGCCAGTTGACCTAATCCATGTCTTTAGAGACTGTGGGAGGAAACCAGACCACCTCATTGACATAATGCATTCTCTAGCCCTTTACCCTAACCTTAACCATCACAACTAAATGCCTAACCTAAACCTAATTCTAACCTGAACCCTAAAACTAATTCTTAACCTTCAAACAGCCCTGTGAAGGTGAAGACCAGCCAAAATATCACTTCCCAAAAATGTCCTTATTCTTTTGGTAAAAAACCTATTCTGGTCCTCAATATGTCAAAAGTACACACACACACACACACACACACACACACACACACACACACACACACACACACACCTTGTGTAAAAGGTATCCATTCATCCATCCATTATCTGTAGCTGCTTATCCTGTTCTACAGGGTCACAGGTAAGCTGGTCCCAATCCCAGCTGACTATGGGCGAGAGGCAGGGTACACCCTGGACAAGCTGCCAGGTCACTGCAGGGCTGACACAGAGACAAACAACCATTCACACCTACGGTCAATTTAGAGCCACCAGTTAACCTAACCTGCATGTCTTTGGACTGTGGAGGAAACCGGAGCACCCGGAGGAAACCCACGCGGACACGGGGAGAACATGCAAACTCCACACAGAAAGGCCCTTGCTGGCCGCTGGGCTCAAACCCAAGACCTTCTTGCTATGAGACGACAGTGCTAACCACTAAACACTATAACTTTCCAACCTTAGAACAAAAAACTTTTGTAAGTCTTGAATAAGGTTCATCAATGTGTGTTTTATTGTTATATTTACTCTATATATTGCCCTCTGTTCCCCTTTAAAGAACTTTGCTGTTATATGTGCAGTGGGCCTACACAATGAAGTTCTTACTTTGTTTACACTCCTCTGGATGCTGAATAAAATTAAATAAACTAGAAAAACACAACATATACAAAATGCACAAGAGAAATATAAAAAAGTACTATAAAAGGACAGAATATAAAGATACCACTGTATGCAGTGAGTGCAGTGTGTGTGCAATGTTGCAATTCAAGTGTAACCCTGACTGCCCCAGTGTAGAGTGTGTGGGGCAACGTAAATACCCTCAAGTTACAGATGAAAGTCTGCACTAAAAGCTCAAATTCATTTTTTTTTCAATTCCTATATACTGTGGTAGACAGTTAAAATTAATAACAACTTTGTCCAAATATTTATGGACCTCACTGTGTAATCTGTGTGTATTAATTCCATATGATTAGTAATCTAGTGATTACCTTTGGGAATCTTTAAACTCAAAATCTTAAAGTAATTAGGATATTATCACCATATGACTGCAGTGCTTTATGCTGCAGCACCAGAAGAGTCTGTCTCTTCATTTAATCATAGCACGACTGCAAACAGCAGCAATCAGTGTATCAGTATTAGATCAATAATTAAATGTTTACTAAATATTTTAGTTATAATTTTTGTATTAGTTTATAACTATATCGCAGGGTGGAAGCATATAGTTATAGTTTTGCAGGATTAACTTTTGCTAAAACCAGGGAATTTCTAAACAGGGGTTGAACTTCCACTCAGAGCATCCGGGATGTGTAGGGGACGCTGATAGTCCCAAATGAATGGAGGCCTATGGAACAGTAGCCCCAGAATGTTTCATGCACGGGGTAAAAAAACATTCTGCCAATTTTCATTATGTTTTTGATATGACGCATAGAGACAATAGATATAATTCCATTTTTAGATTTTTGTGGTTTTTCAATTGTACTAAAATACCTTTCCGTAAGTATTTGTGGCATCATGAGCCACTTTACAGCATTCGCCATTATGAATTCACACATCAATCGAGCAGCACCCACCTGATTGGCACCGTGGGCTACATCCAGTTGGAACCAGCTGGAACATATGGCTTCTGATACAGCGCATGTAAGCTTTCCACGCTACCCTTTTCTACCTAGAAGAAGGTCGCTGTGCTACTCCACCACCTTGTTGTACAGCTATACCAATACCTTGTTGCTGATACTGTGACAATATAAATGTCATTTTATCAAAAATACCATTTCACTAAATATTCTGGAGAACTTCAGCTCGTTTTCAGGTTACAAATTGAATTTGGAGAAAAGTGAATGTTTTCCCATTAACACTGCAGCATGTTGCCTCCAACAGTCAGACTTGCCTTTTCATTTTAATTTGGCGGGGTTCAAATACCTAGGTATAAACATGACGCGTTCAATATCTGGCCTTGCAGCAGCTAATTTCACTCCTCTCATTTCAAAGATTACATCGGATATTCAAAGGTGGGGTAACCTACCCCTTTCGTTAATTGGCAGGATTAATGTTGTCAAAATGAATATTTTACCAAAATTCCTTTTCTTATTTCAGTCAATTCCTCTTTTTCTGCCAAAAAACTTTTTTGACTCCCTGGATAAGATAATTTCTTCTTTTATATGGGCTGGGAAATCACCTAGAGTTCGTAAATCTTTATTGCAGAGATGCAGACTTAGCGGTGGACTTGCATTACCCAGTTTTCAATCTTATTACTGGGCTGCTCACATTCATAAACTTTGCTACTGGTTACAATCTCCTGGAACCTGCTGGTGTAAATTAGAACTACCATCTTGTAGGGGATCCTCCATAGCCGCTTTACTCTATTCTTCTTTACCTACAAAACTCTCTTTATACACTGATAACCAAGTGGTTCTGAATACACTAAAGGTCTGGTATCAATTTAGACGACACTTTAAATTCACAGCCATATCTTCTTTGGGTCCTTTAAACAACAACCACTTATTTCCTTCATCACTCTTAGACTCATCATTCTCAGGGTGGTATGACAAGGGTATCAAACAATTTAAACACTTATATGTAGATGGCGTTTTCGATAGTTTTGCCAACTTGTCATCTAATTTTGGACTCCCTGCTACTCATTTGTTTCGCTATTTTCAAATTCGTAATTTTGTTTCTAAGTGTTTCCCTAATTTTCCCTCAGTACCTCCAGAGCAACCTTGGGAAAGCTTGCTCTCACGTTCTCCACATCAGAGAGGAATGATTTCAAATATATATAACTTCATTTTGGCATTAAACAGTCAGTCAAATGACAAAATTAAGAATGCATGGGAATGGGAACTGGGAATTCAATTAACTGGAGAGGTCTGGGAACGCGCTGTAGGTAGGATACAGTCTACTACTTCTTGTGCTCGTCTTGGACTTATCCAATTCAAAGTTTTACACAGGGTCCATTTTTCCAAGTCAAGACTTTCTGAAATGTATCCAGAAGTAGAAGATACATGTGATAAGTGCCATGGCTCTCCCTGTCACCTCAGCCATATGTTTTTTCTTTGCCCTGAGCTGTATAGTTTTTGGACAGGCTATTTTTCCATTATGTCCACTGTTCTTGGTGTAAATCTGCAGGCTTGCCCGTTGGTTGCCATTTTTGGGATTCCTGATGCCTCACTTGCACTGAATTCTATACAAAAGGATATTATTGCTTATACATCCTTACTAGCAAGACGTTCTTTACTGTTGCATTGGAAATCTGCTAAATGTCCTTCCATTTTCAGGTGGCTTAAAGACACCATGTTTTTCCTAAAACTGGAGAAAATTAAGTATACATTGAGAGGATGTACGGACAAGTTTTTTCACAAATGGCAACCCTTTATTTCATATTTCACTAACTTGGAGGTACTGCCCAACTGAGTGTGTCTGTTGTACTCAGGAATGCATCGGTAACCAGTATCATTTTTTTTTTTTTTGTCAGGACGAGCCGTGGGAGACGGGAGGGGTGGGGGGTGGTAGGGTAGTGGGTTTTTTTTGTTCATTGTTCTTTTTTTTTTCTTTTTTTTTTATATATATAATTGAAGTTTTCATGTGTATGTAAGTATGTATATATTATGTATATATATTTTGGTATATTGTATGTGCATATGCATATACTGGTATGTATGTGTTTAACTATAAAAAAAAATGTAAATTGTAATTCTGTGACTGGAATTTTCCTGATTCTCTTTTTCAATAAAAAAAATTAAAAAAAAATACCATTTCACTTTATTAAAAGACATTGTGCTCTCACAAAAAGTGCTGCCACAAAAGCTATAAAAGGGAGATATACATACAAGTACACATGTATACAAGTAGCCATTGCTACTTTCACTTTATTTGGGAGTGTCAAATGGGGGGTCAAACCCTTCTTTGTCCTTTGGAAACAGGAATAAAGACAGTCCTTTTCCAGAATTGGAGCAATTAATCACTGCATATTTGTGAGGTATTTTGTTCTATTTTTTGTTGTTTTGTTTTATTTGTTATTTATAAAAATGAAGTGGGAATATGCCTTGGTTTTTATTTCAGGCCATCCCATGAGTAGCAACACCCTTTAATCATATTTTCGATATGTGGGATGCAGAATAACAACAACAAAATATACATTAAACTCAGCTTTATTATTTAATTTCCCAATACATGTATCATGTACATGCAAAGAACACGGCACTCAAACCAATTTTGTGTGAGCATGGAACATAGTTATTAATGCCACAATGACTAGCTAGCAGCTATTACATTGGCCAGATCTATATTTGGCTGTCAAACACGAAGATCCTCCTGGTCCTCCTTTAAATATTCTTTTGACTTTGTTTAAAAAAAATTCCACTGACTCTCTGCATGCCATCTAGGCAGAAAATGCTTGCAAAATGCTTCCTTGGACAATGCTTGAGATCTGTTGAATTTTGAGGGGAGTGCCTGCGCACAGTCCCCTTCAAATCATTGAACAGGTTTTTGATAGGATTTAGATTGGGGCTCTGACTGAGCCATTACAAAATTTGTATCTTCTTCTTCTGAAGCCACTGAGTGAGAAGCAACATTGTTTTTGTGCCAAACATCCATCCATCTGTCCATTATCTGTAGCCGCTTATCCTGTATAGGGTCACAGGCAAGCTGGAGCCTATCCCAACTGATTATGGGCAAGAAGCGGGGCACATCCTGGACAAGTTGCCAGCTCATCACAGGGCTGGCACATAGAGACAAACAACCATTCACACTCACATTTGTGCCAAACATATGTTTTAGAATTAGGCCAAAAATGTGTACCTCGGTCCCAGCTGACCATAGCACCTTTTGCCACATGATTTAGGATGATGTAGGTGGGTTTGGATCTTTGGATGAACAGTACTTGCCAAATATTCCTGCAGCTCCTTTAATGTTGCCATAGATCTCTTGGCAACTTCCTTGATAAGATTTCATCTTGTCCTTTTGTCTATTTTGGGGGGACGTCCTGTTCTTGGTAATGTCACTGGGATGCCCCATGTTCTCCAGTTGTTGATGATGGCCTTCAAGGTGTTCCATGGCATATCTACTATTTTGGACATTCTTTTGTACCCCTCTCCTGATTGATACCTTTCAACTGATATTTTCTTATATGAGTTCAAGAAAACGTCTGGAGAATTAGGTCCAGATATTGTCTAGACTTCCCTTTCACACATGGCACACATCAGGGGATTGTGTGTTTCAGATACATTCTCACCTTTTGGAAATACTCTGCTTGGTTCAGGCAAGGGGTGGCACTTGGTTAATGCGTTCAGGAGGCAGGACATGACATAAATCATGTCCTGACGGAAATCACAGCGTTTTGTATACAGTACGTCGAAGATGGCAGACGAGGCTACCAACTCATCCATAATGATGACTGTTTTTGCTTTGTAGTAGTTTTGATATCAATACTACATGTAGTTGGATGTATCCACAATATCAGTGAAAGAGTGGGAAGCAATATACTGTACAGGCAAGCAGAAATGAATATGAAGCAGTTACATTCTTCCAGTTTCACACCAGCTGCATGATAGAAACATTATCAACACGTCTACTCACTTGCTGTGAATTCTGTGGACGATGACCTGCTCTGTGCTCTGTTCATACTGTACATGGACTCAATTGGACATTACACAGACTTTTAACTAAGGAGCTGGCAGGGTAAAGTCTGTTTAATGTCCGGTCCAACTGATTCAGACATTTGTGTTCTCACATACCGCTCCTCCAGGTAATGTCTAGATAAGTTCAGATGAGATCCAGGACATGCTTTGTAAGCCCTTTGCAGACCATAACTTTCAGTTTAACAGAATCTGTTTAGTGGAGTGTGATTCAGATTAGCAAAGCATGATTCACATCACCAGAGTCTAATTCAGTTCAGTAGACTTTGTTTCAGGTGAGTAGTCCTTATCAAAAAGAAGTATACTTCAAGTTAATTTTATTAAGTATACTTAAGTAAAGTTAAAGTATATTTCCTTAAGTATACTTTTGTGCACCAAGTATACTGATATCAGTGTACTTACAGTATACTTGTAAGTAAACTAATCTAATACTTCTTGGGACTAAATTGGCCCACTTTTAGTTTATAAAAAGTATACTTTAAGTCAAAGAGAAGTAAAGTTTGAGTATACAACTCGTATTTTTTATTTTGTACTGCAAGTATACCACAAGTAAACTTGTATACTAATAGTTTACTAGTTCTATACTTGTAGTCCACTCTTTAGTTTACAAAAGCATCCTTCATAGTATACTGGAAATATACTATGAGCTTACTTGTTTTATACTTCTAGTCCACTTTTTAGTTTACTAAAGTATACTTTGTAGTATACTGGAAATATACTATTGGTTTAGAAGAAGAAACCTTTATTTGTCACATGCACACTTCAAGCACAGTGAAATTCATCCTCTTCATTTAACCCATCTGAAGCAGTGAACACCCACCCACAGCAGTGGGCAGCCACACTACAGCACCCAGGGAGCAGTCAGGGGTCAGGTACCTTGCTCAAGGGCACTTCAGCCCAAGGCCACCCCATGTCAACCTAACTGCATGTCTTTGGACTGTAGGGGAAACCGGAGCACCTGGAGGAAACCCATGCAGACAACATGCAAACTCCACACAGAAAGGCCCTCACCGACTGCTGGGTTTGAACCCAGAACATTCTTGCTGTGAGGCAACTGTGCTCACCACTACACCACTGTGCCGCCATGTTACACACTTCTAGTCCACGTTTTAGTTTATGAAAGTATACTAAATAGCATATTGGAAATATACTATTAGTTCCTGGTTATATACAGCTAGTCCACGTTTTAGTTTTGAAGTATACTGCAATTACCCTTCTAGGTATGCTATTAGTTTTCTAGCCCTAACCCTTACCTCATGCACACTACCAGTAGACAACTTAAGTGTTTTGTACCTAAAGTTACAATGAAGTTATAAAGGTAAGAATTCACAAAATAACAACAGATACTCAGGATTAAAAACATATTCATTTTCTTTAAAAATCTAAATTTAAAGCAACATTGTATTAAATGCCAAAGTATAAAAACATGGTAATGACAACTGAAATTGGCATCCAAGCTCTAAAGAAAAATAAATAAATAATAATTAAAAAATTAATTATCCGGCGGCACGGTGGTGTAGTGGTTAGCGCTGTCGCCTCACAGCAAGAAGGTCCTGGGTTCGAGCCCCGGGGCCGGCGAGGGCCTTTCTGTGCGGAGTTTGCATGTTCTCCCCGTGTCCGCGTGGGTTTCCTCCGGGTGCTCCGGTTTCCCCCACAGTCCAAAGACATGCAGGTTAGGTTAACTGGTGACTCTAAATTGACCGTAGGTGTGAATGTGAGTGTGAATGGTTGTCTGTGTCTATGTGTCAGCCCTGTGATGACCTGGCGACTTGTCCAGGGTGTACCCCGCCTTTCGCCCATAGTCAGCTGGGATAGGCTCCAGCTTGCCTGCGACCCTGTAGAAGGATAAAGCGGCTACAGATAATGAGAGATGAGAGAGAAATTAATTATCCCACTCAGGAGAAATTTAAAAAGAAAAAAAAACTTATATGGAACCACAGACATACCTAAGAGTCAACAATGCTGAAGTACAACTACAGGGCAAGTGCACTTAAACATAAGGCACAAATATTTTAATACTTTATTACACTTTTGTTAAGTATATCTTGATCAACAGTTTAAGTATAATATACTTAGACTTTTCTATATACTTTTATAAACCACATATACTTATGTATAACTTTATTAAGTATATCTCTGATTAGTAAATAAAAAGTAAACTGAAAGCATATGCTCTTATTTTTAGTTTAAAAGAAGTTTACTAGAAGCACACTTGAATAAACTTCTTTTTTGCAAGGGAGAATCTGTTTAGTGGAGTGTGATTCAATTTAGCAATGTGAGATTCAGTTGTATTCAATTTACCGGAGTCTAATAGTTGAGTGACTCTATTTCAGTTCAATAGAGCCTGTTTACGTTCGGTAGACTCTGCATCAGTTCAGTGGAGTGTGATATAGAGTAGGAGACTCAGTGATTCAGTGTAAGTAAAGTCTGGGTTTTTTTTTTTTTTTTTTTTTTTTTTGTCCATGCGGTCTACACATTTTCTGATGTATTCTTGGTCAGACCATACAAGCCCTCCCTTCTTGCTTTTCCTACACATTTCAGTGAGCTGGCTACTGAAGCCAGAACTCCCAGACCAATGACTGGAATTGTAACATCAATGGAACTGAGTCCTTGGAACAGGGACGTGTGAACATTTCTTTCATCTTTCAAACGTGCTGTTGGTGCAAAACAAAGAGAAAAACAGAAACAGGTCAGAATAGTTGAATGTCAGTATGATGTTCATTTTGTTATGGAAGATGAAACATCACCATCGCACCATTCATCTTCAGTAACCATTTGATGCTGGTTAGAGTCTATGTAGGGGTTATTTGGAGACTCAAGTGTTCTTAAAACATAAATAGGGCTTGTCAAGATGATGATGACGATGATGGTGATGATGATGACGACGATGATATAACATCAATATAATGATAAATTATGTCACAATACATTTTTCGGAGAAGTCAGAGGTATAGTGATATCCTTTTCTAACATTTTTAAAAGTATGTACAAAGCAGCTGATTGGATCAATGTTGTACTGGACATATAAAATTGTAAATGTATTTTTAGTTTATGATAAGAATCTATTAAAATTACACTACCCTTCAAAAGTTTGGGGTCACTTTGAAATGTCCTTATTTTTGAAAGAAAAGCACTGTTCTTTTCAATGAAGATCACTTTAAACTAATCAGAAATCCACTCTATACATTGCTAATGTGGTAAATGACTATTCTAGCTGCAAATGTCTGGTTTTTGGTGCAATATCTCCATAGGTGTATAGAGGCCCATTTCCAGCAACTCTCACTCCAGTGTTCTAATGGTACAATGTGTTTGCTCATTGCCTCAGAAGGCTAATGGATGATTAGAAAACCCTTGTACAATCATGTTAGCACAGCTGAAAACAGTTGAGCTCTTTAGAGAAGCTATAAAACTGACCTTCCTTTGAGCAGATTGAGTTTCTGGAGCATCACATTTGTGGGGTCGATTAAATGCTCAAAATGGCCAGAAAAATGTCTTGACTATATTTTCTATTCATTTTACAACTTATGGTGGTAAATAAAAGTGTGACTTTTCATGGAAAACACAAAATTGTCTGGGTGACCCCAAACTTTTGAACGGTAGTGTACAACTCAATTTTGTGGAATAACTGTTAAATATATCAAATTGTATTAGTTGATAAATAATCTGCGGCCGCCAAGATCTTGTTTTACAGCAAATAATTGGAATTAAATCTTTTTTGCAAGCATAGGTAGTGCAGTGTAAGTGCAGACAGTGTGTCTATGATGTAAAAAACTTTCTGTTATAATCTATATTACAAAGGGAAAAGGAAAGGGGGTTATTGTGGCATGGATAATGCCTGTACATCAGAAAGGTGTGTGCACCATGGTCAAATTAATTAAGGCTGTGTTGTCTGCGAGGTGTATTATTTAGCTCTGTCACACATTGATCGGATTTTCCTGCTTTTATTCAAAGCTTCTGCTGTGGTGTAAGTGTACCTTATAATATTACATACCAGAAGTTTCCATGGCAACTCCTCAGGATATGAATGGTGAAGTGATAAATATACACCCCAAAAGAAGCCGTTAACAGTTTATCACAGTTTATTTCAACATCATAATACAAATGCAGTTTTACTGGAAAAAGCAGCAGCAGTGTGTAAATTGTTTAGTCAAAAAAAGTGAACACTGCTCTTACAAAATGATGTGAAAAACACTGGCTCATTCTCAACACCTTAACAAAAGGCATGCATTTGGCACAAACACTGTATTCCTGGAGAAATGAAAGATTCCCCGTCTTATAACACACCAAATGCAACTCTGGAATTAAATTATGCATCACCGGGTGTGTAGAGAATAACTCGCGTCATGATTTACGCTTGTTTAAAATATTTTTTGTGGATACTTTTCTTTACAAAAATCTCCCACACACTATTAAAAAAGTTGAATTTAGAAACGTGAACATTTTTAGAAAGTTATCAACCCTTAACCATCCAAAGACCCATTGAAAAACTGTGGAGAATGAAGTTTCAAGTTCAAAATAACATTGATTACATTCTTAGTCCTTGGATTATTGTGCAAATTATGAAAAAATAAACCATTCACAGAATTTATATTGCTAGCATAAAATTAGTATTTTACTGTTAGCTTCCTTCCAATCACACTGATTTGATTTGATTTGATTTATGGTTTCATGAAGATCAGACTTAAACATACCTATTTAAAGGTCAGCATAAGCAGGATATACAAACATTTCTTAAAATCAATGTTGCTGTCTTATTTCATGTCTGTTTTGATTCTGAGCTGTGTATTACCTCAAATGTGTCTCATTTTACCAAAGGACAAACACCCAATTCATTTTAATCACTATAAAATTTCCAGAATGAAAAAAAAAACAATTTTCCTGTTTCTGAGTAATGTGCTAGAAGGAGAAACTCTGCAGACCCTCCATACAGGGTGTTTCAATCCTATTATTAACACTCCCTCACCTCATCGCCTTTCTCTCACAACACAGGAGTGTGAACAACCTCCATCGGTGAGTTTCAACTTCACTCCTGTGGGCTTCATAATGAGCCAGGGAGTTGGGCAAGGTTAGGAAAAATGAGAAATTGTACAGCAGATGTGTATCACACAAACGACCACTTGCAGCACAAGGACCAGAGTGTGAAGCAGTGTGTGTAACAGAGTGTGTTTTCTTGCTCATTTGAATGCTATCTGCAAACCTAGGTGACCTTTAAAGAAAACAAATTAGAGTTAGGGTTGTAACAGCTTGCTAGAGGGCCATAACACCAAATTTCAATAGAGCAAAGCAAATGCATACATTTAAGAATGTATTTTAAGTATTTATTTACATTTATTTTTTTTAAAGGAAAAAAAGATTGTTTTTTTTCTAAAAAGGTTGGTCAGCGATGCTTGGGTAACTTTGGCTCTTGGGGTCTACAGTTGACTTAATTAACCTTCCTCTGCGGCCTACTTACTTATTTATTAGTGTGAACAGCAACAATATACTGAACCTCACATTTTAATTTCAAAGTGGTGATTTAAGCCACTTTTACATTCTCAGAAGAAAGGCTACTAAACTGTACTTTTATTTGTCGCTGGGGTGGTACCCTCAAGCTTACACCCTCTGTACCTTTAGCACGCATCAAACTTTTAACTTTGCTCTAAAAACTAATTACAGTCCATTTATGTATCTTAAATCATTTTTAAAAGAGACACTATGTTTCTAGGTTAAAAAAAAAAAAAAAGAGGGTATGACCGGGGCAGCACAGTGCTGTAGTGGTTAGCACTGTTGCCTCACAGCAAGAAGGTCCCGGGTTCAAGCCCAGCCCAGCATGTGTGGAGTTTGCATGTTCTCCCTGTATCTGCATGGGTTTCCTCCGGGTGCTCCGGTTTCCCCCACAGTCCAAAGACATGCAGGTTAGGTTAACTGGTGGCTCTAAATTGACCGTAGGTGTGAATGTGAGTGTGAATGGTTGTTTGTCTCTATGTGTCAGCCCTGCGATGACCTGGCAACTTGTTCAGGGTGTACCCTAGTCAGCTGGGATAGGCTCCAGCTTGCCTGCGACCCTGTAGAACAGGATAAGCGGCTATGGATGGATGGATGGATGGATGGGTCTGATCCCAGTGACAAGGAAAGATAGTGTGTGTGTGTGTGTGTGTGTGTGTGTGTATATATATATATATATATATATATATATATATATATATATATATATATATAAAAGGGTTGACAGTGTATATGTAGCATTAAAATCTGATACAGATCTTTTAAATTCACAGTTGCCAACACATTCACTTTATAATCGATATTAGGTGATCAGTTGCTTGAGCTGCCTCCATTTTGTTAAAACTAAAACCTGGATGTGAGCAGTAAATCAGAATGGAACAGAGATTTGTGATGAATGTAGTGAATGATTATTTATGTACCTTATGTATCTTCAATCATTTTAAGCTAAGAGAGATGAGACTGAGATGGTATGGGCACATCCTGAGAAGAGATGCAGAGCATGTTGGAAGGAGAATGTTGAGGATGGAGCTGCCAGGCACACGGAAACGAGGAAGGCCAAAGAGAAGATACATGGATGTGGCAAGAGAGGACATGAAAGTGGCAGGTGTGGTAGAGAAGGATGCTGAAGACAGGGAGCGATGGAGACGAAAGATCCGCTGTGGCGACCCTTAATCGGGAGCAGCCAAAAGAAGAAGAAGAAGATGTATCTTCAATCATTTTGTAAATGTTACATGAGAAAGGATGGGGACCTGATGGTACCATCATAGTGACCAGAAAAGGTGCAGTTTAGGACGCGGTTCTGAGAGAGTGTCAGTGAGCAGGGATGATGGTTGGAGCAGGGATGATGGTTGGAGCAGGGACCCGGGCTGCACTGTAGGAGAAAGTCAGTGAGGTGAGGGCGCGTGAAAAACCGCATGAGTTGAAGCTTAGCTCATCTCGGCTAAAAACGCCCTGCGGCTGTTCTGTCGGGGGAAAACGTGAGACACGGTGCTGACGGTAACGGGCTCAGCGGCCACGGTGGGGCCTCGCCAGAAGTCCCTTCTCAGGACGGACCTGAACGCCTTTCTGAACTCCTCGTTCTTCCACGTGTACAGGAACGGGTCGGACACGAAGACGGAGCAGAAGAGGAGCCAGGCGCACGTGCAGAACGCCGCCGGTACGGGAGCGAACAGGCCCGCAATGAGGGTCCACAGCACGGGCTCGGTGGTCAACACGAACACCAGGCACACCGCGAGCACGTGCACGCCGAGCCGTTTGTCCTTCCTCGGGAACGAGTACGGCAGGTTGTTGACGAGCTGGAAGTGCAGCACGCTCACGCGCTTGGCGCTGATCTGCACGCGCCGGAAGATCTTGAAGTAGCAGTACGTCACAACCGCGGTCTGGCCGAGGATGGTGAGCGCGAGCGTGGCGGCGGCCCAGGGCTCGGAGAGCAGCATCAGCAGCGTCAGTCCGCACGCGAACGCCGGCCGACGGGCCACCGCGAGCCACAGCAGCAGCAAGCACGCGAGCGCAACGAGCCACGACGCTGCGATCATGGCCTGCGCGCGCCTCCGCTGGTAGAGCGCGTGGTAGGCGGCGGGGGGCTTCGTGATCAGCACGTAGCGGTTCACGGCGATCAGCGAGTGCGACAGGAGCGACACGGTGGCGCCGAGGAAAAGCAGCGCGTCCCGGGGGGCGGCGCCGGAGAGCGGAGATGGCACTGAAGCCGCCACGGCCGCCTCGTGCGGCATCCAGAAGGCGCACACGAGCAGGTCAGCCGCGCAGCCGTTCACGATGAAGGCATTGCTTGCAGTGCGCAGCTTCTTGAAGCTCAACACCAGACCGATGACCAACAGGTTGAGGACGGTGCCGAGAGCGCACATGAAGGAGAACAGAGCGGCGATGGAGATGCGCTCCACGGCTCCGGGGTCGCACCGAACCGCCGTGCTGTTCTGCATGACCGCTCACATCACATCAATCACATCACATCACATCACATCACATCACATCTCACTGTCCGAGCGGAGGGAAGGGAAGGGAAGGGAAGGGAAGGGGAGTGCGCGCGCATCGCTCCATCACTCTGTCCGTCTTCCCTGGTGCTGATGCTGCAGCTGCGGTTTTGTACGCACGTGTGTGTGTGTGCGCGCGCGCTTCCTCTCTCCATCCTCCCTCTGTCCTCGAGCGCACGAGACCGAGTGAAGCTTTTAATTTTACTGATGAGGAACAAAATGACCACTCAGATGAACATCACTCAGCAGCGCGTTCACAGCGAGGACTGGGGAGCAAGAATAATAATAATAATAATAATAATGTCTACATGCGGGGGTGGCACCAGGGGCGCAGATAGGATTTTTGAACTGGGGGGGACTGAGCTGTCAGCAAATGATTCCATTTTGTGTATATATGTATGTGTGCGTGTGTGTGTATATATATATATATATATATATATATATATATATATATATATATATATATATACACACACTACCGTTCAAAAGTTTGGGGTCACTTTGAAATGTCCTTATTTTTGAAAGAAAAGCACTGTTCTTTTCAATGAAGATCACTTTAAACTAATCAGAAATCCTCTCTATACATTGCTAATGTGGTAAATGACTATTCTAGCTGCAAATGTCTGGTTTTTGGTGCAATATCTCCATAGGTGTATAGAGGCCCATTTCCAGCAACTCTCACTCCAGTGTTCTAATGGTACAATGTGTTTGCTCATTGCCTCAGAAGGCTAATGGATGATTAGAAAACCCTTGTACAATCATGTTAGCACAGCTGAAAACAGTTGAGCTCTTTAGAGAAGCTATAAAACTGACCTTCCTTTGAGCAGATTGAGTTTCTGGAGCATCACATTTGTGGGGTCGATTAAATGCTCAAAATGGCCAGAAAAATGTCTTGACTATATTTTCTATTCATTTTACAACTTATGGTGGGAAATAAAAGTGTGACTTTTCATGGAAAACACAAAATTGTCTGGGTGACCCCAAACTTTTGAACGGTAGTGTGTATACATGTTATTTCACCTCCCTCACTGCCTTCACCAGGAACTATACCTGCAGGCCAGGACAATGATAACATTTTAACATAGCCTATGGAAATCCAAAGTTTACACATTATCATCACGCACAGAAATTGCAAAACTGCAAAACTAGTTTTAAAACCGCTAAGTTCCAACTGTTAACCATAGCGAGAGGCTGGGCTACGTGTGTGTGTGTAAAGTGTAAACCAGTGCATCCTGACTTTCTAACTATGCCTGTGTGTTGCGTGAGCGGCAGTCAGTCAACAACTCTTCGCAAAGTTTCCTTATGAAACAACATGCTCGCTGAAATTATGGCAGGGAACGCCAGATTAAACATTAAAACTGCCTTCTGAGCACTGTATCTACAGGCTACCACCGAAAGAAGGAGGCTACCAGAAAGTCATCTCTACTCCATACGATTTTACTTTCACTACGACATTACTTTGAACAGACTATCAAAAAATTGCAAGGTGATATGATAAAGTAAGGCACAGTTTACTTAGTCGTTTTTTTTTTTTTTTTGAAAAAACGATGCAATCGTTTTCTGCCTTTTGGCACCCTTCATCATGCCGTGTTGGGGTCCTGAACTAGGAGGAGCTGTCCCCGATATGCCTGTCAAACTTGTTGTGGGTAACCATAACAACCAAGCTCGAGCTCGCAACCTGTGCAGTCTGCGCAGTTGCAACTATGTATGTACTGCTGTGCACCTCAATAAACCGAATGGTAATTAGTCTTTTGATTTTTCCGTGAGGTTTGCCTTATGCAAAGAAAGACAGCATAGACGTTTTTTCCTCCCTATAAGTGGGGGGGACCGAACGAGGGGAATTTAAATCTGGGTGGGACGAATCCCCCCCGTCCCCCCCTCTATCTGCGCCCGTGGGTGGCACGGTGTTGTAGTGGTTAGCGCTGTCGCCTCACAGCAAGAAGGTCCGGGTTCGAGCCCCGTGGCCGGCGAGGGCCTTTCTGTGCGGAGTTTGCATGTTCTCCCCGGGTCCGCGTGGGTTTCCTCCGGGTGCTCCGGTTTCCCCCACAGTCCAAAGACATGCAGGTTAGGTTAACTGGTGACTCTAAATTGACCGTAGGTGTGAATGTGAGTGTGAATGGTTGTCTGTGTCTATGTGTCAGCCCTGTGATGACCTGGCGACTTGTCCAGGGTGTACCCCGCCTTTTGCCCGTAGTCAGATGGGATAGGCTCCAGCTTGCCTGCGACCCTGTAGAACAGGATAAAGCAGCTACAGATAATGGATGGATGTCTACATGCGCCATGATTACACATGACATACACTCACCATCCACTTTATAAGGAACAACTGTATATCTGCACAGCTGTCTAACCAGCCAATTATGTGGCAGCAAGGCAAAAAAAAAAAAAAAAGTCCTGCAAATACAGGACAAGAGCTTTTGCTAATGTTCTCATCAAACATCTGAAGGAAGAAATAAATGTAATCTCTGTGGTATGGATGTTGGTAACAGAAGGGTTGGTTTGAGTATTTCAGAAACTGCTGGTCTGTGATTTTCATACACAACAGTCTGTAGAGTTTACACAGAATGGTTCAAAAATCTAACAAACAAGCAAAAAAAAAAACACAGTGAGTGAGTGACAGTTCTGCAGGTGGAAACACCTTGTTGACAAGACAGGTCAGAGGAAAATGTCCAGGTTGGTTTGAGCTGAGGATATAGTAACTCATATAATCACACTTTAAAACCACAGTGAGTAGAAAAGCATCTCAGGACGGATAAAACATTGAACCCTGAGGTAGATGGGGTATAGCAGCAGAAAATCACATTGGGTTCAACTCCTGTCAGCCAACAACAACAAGAGTGCTCTGAGAGCACAATATCCCCCACTGGCAACTACGCCATAACTCTGGTAAAGTGCGACTGAATTGAACAAAATTGTAGTAAGCCAGTATCAACATATTATATTATCAACATACACTATATTGCCAAAAGTGACCACGCCCTATAAGAGGAGAGGGAGAGCAGAGGAAGGGAGCTCTCTGCCCAACCAGAATGCTTGTGTGCGCGCGCGTGCGTGTGACTGGGAGGGAGTCATTCATTCGTTCGTTCGTTCATTTATTCATTCATTTATTTAATTGAATACTCCCTGCGGCAGCGGCTTTCATCAAGGCACAGAGCGGAGTTTGCCTCGGGGGTGTGGGGGGAATAACTTCCCCTGGCTGGGAGCTGACGGGCCCTAGCAGCGCTGGTTCATTTGGGAGAGGGCAGGGGTCGCTGGCTGCCAAGTCTGGGGAGGCTGGGATCTAGGGTTAGGGTTAGGTGAATTACGTCCCGAGGCACGGAGCTAGCCCGCCCTGGGAGCACTCTTTCGTTCGGGAGAGGGCAGAGGCCGCTGGCTGCCAAGTCTGGGGAGGCTGGGACCTAGGGTTAGGGTTAGGTGAATTACGTCCCGAGGCGCGGAGCTAGCCCGCCCTGGGAGCACTCTTTCATTCGGGAGAGAGCAGAGGCAGCTGGCTGCCAAGTCTGGGGAGGCTGGGACCTCTGCACGCTCGTAACTCGGGCAGGGAAGTCGGGCTGGAGCCGCCGTTAGAAACGAAACTGATGCAGAGCACCGCGCCACGCCTCGGGGCAAATTACATCTCTCCCCTCACGCTTTCTTCCCATGGGCAGTTGCAAGCCAAGGTGGGCGAGGCCATGAATACTAATTTTCAAAGTGATGTAACTTCGTATGGCTTTTTCTGATCCGCTCGTTTTTCCGACTATTTTCTTTCATAAGCCAATACAGGGAATGGGAGTAGAATTACATTTTCACATGCAGCGTGCATATGCAACTCGGAGTGAACTATGGTATTTCAAAAAGAGCCAGTATTAAACGTTTTTGGTGGAACGGCACCTTTAACAATCCACCACCACTCAGCAAACCCGTTCTGCAGGTCTTTGCTGTCTTTTGCTTTGTCTTTATGTCCAGCACATGGCCAGTTTTACCTGAGAGCTCTGTTCATTTTCCAGATCTTGAGTTGACCTCCACAGCTGTCTTTAACTCCCATTTCTTAATGACATTTTGGATAGTAGAAACTGCATGCCAGAAGCACATTGATATCTTTTTTCAGCCTTCCTCCGATCTGTAGGTATCGATGAGCTTTATTTTCAGAACCTCAGTCAGCTGCTTTGAGAAGCCCATGATTATTGGGTGTTTGCACAAGGTTTGAAAAATCCCAGAATATAGTCTGTTCTGAAATTTCTTCCAATGACAATTCTTGACCTGCCTAACTAATTAGTCAATTAAAGCCTAAAAGAGACTGGCACAACTGGAACAGTGTGCAAGCTTTTGTGCATACAGCAATGACTAATTTTTGCATTTTTATGTTGCTCAAATCCAACTTAACCTGCTGCAAAGGTTGTTTTTACACCTTTTCACTTCAAAAAATCAACGAAAGGGGTGCCCAAACTTCTGCATACAGTTGAATCTACTGTATGCGAGTTAACCTTTCATTGTTGAACGAGTCTATTCTTGGAGTTGGCTAGTTTAGAGATCTGGCACATCATTAAATTCCACATTTTGCATGTAAAGGTTCATAGGCATGCATTAACTCACGTGTGTGCACACATTGCTGATCAGTAAGAGCTCAGCATCATCACCGGTTTGAATTTGTAGTTTACTTCATGTATAAAGGAAATGAAGGAATGGGGTGCAGTGGAGGGATCAATGATCCACAAAAAAACTACAACAAAGTACAGCCTGTAACACATTCTATTATGAGCAAACACAATTAGCAGCTCAAAAAGCAAAAGCCGTGAAAATGTTTGCATCTTCAGCCGCCCACTATGCTGCGCCTGCTGTGAAAAGAGCTCAGAGACACAAAGCTCAAACCTTCACTCCATTAAAGCACAACCATTTATCTGCTCTGCTGAATGCCATAGAGAACATGTGCTCATTAGATTTCTATATTTTAATTGATCCCGTGTCTGTGCAAATAGATGGAAGCTCTTGTATGGTATTAACACTAGACCATCATTTTCTTTCTGGAGTGTACTGGAGTGTGAATGTCTACACACAGAGGAAACAAAAAGACCAGCATTTTTGCATCAAATGTTCAAAAAATTAGCATTTTATTATGATTTTCAATTTTTTTTAAAAGCCATACAGTGTGTTGCATTTCATTTTGTCCATTCACTGCTTATGAAAAGCAAAATACTCAGCAACATCAACATCATTAAGATTCTTTATATACTGCTGCTGCAAAAACTGTGTATATATATATATATATATATATATATATATATATATATATATACACACATACACACACACACTGTATATACGGTGTATATATAATCTGTATATGCAGGAGAATATTGTACAGCCATAATCTGTGTATTTCAGAGGTAGAATAATTAAATTGATATATACACACGTGTATATATATATATATATATATATATATATATATATATATTACACACACACACACGTGTGTATATATATATATATATATATATATATATATATATATATATATATATATATATACACACACACATTATACATACACACACACACACACACGTATATATATATATATATATATATATATATATATATATATATATATATATATATATATATATATATAAACTACATCATCTGGAATGTAGAGAGTGCTGCTACAGGGCCAACAAGCTGATACAGTAATCAGGCTAATACACACACAACAGAATAAAACATCTACCTAAACTTTTTTTTTTAAACATTAAATCAGTGGAAATCCCAAATCAGTTTTAAACCCCATCTGGATTTGTCAGTAGATAAGTGACACTCATCAGCAACACTCGTAATAAGATCATTAATGTAGTTAAAATAGGTTGATTTTGTGCTAAACACACAAAAACGTCAGAGCATCTCATTTTGCTATAAATTCATATATAAAACCTAATTTATCATCAGCATCCACATGTAAAATGTACCATAAGGTGCACTAACAACCCCCATCGCTACAGTGGCGTGCATAAGTACTCCCCCAGTGAACATTTCCACATTTTGTAGTGTTACAACCTGGAAATAGTCTGCAAAAAATATTCCATAATATTGCAGCAAGGGTGAAACAGATATAGTCCAGTAAAAAAATTTGCAGTAAAAAAGATTTACAAATCAAAGTGTAAAAGTTGTGATTGTATGCAAGTATTCACCCTCCTTTTCTCTTAAAACCCTAGTCATCAGTTCATTAGTCATCTGAAAAAGTGGCAAACTTTGAAAATCCCGGACAGCAACATTAAATACATTATTTAAGCAATGGAAAGAATATAATACAACCATAACTAAAGAGGGGAGTCGTCAGAGAAGAGAACTAATTTAGGGGTTTTCACAACAATAGGAGTGAATACTGCAACTTTTATTGTAGGATTGTTGTTCACGGCAATCACTGTACGTTTTCTCGTATTTTTTATAATACTGCAAAATTTATTGATGTTTTTTCCCCTTACACTTCAATATCATGTGCTATTTTTTTTGTTTTTTTATAAAATAAAATCCCAGTAAAGACCATTTAATTTCCAGGTTGTAACACTACAAAATGTGGGAATGTTCAAGGGGAGTGAATACTTACAGAAAGCAGCGTACATTTTCTGTGTGCATTAAAAATATTATTAAGATTGCTTGTGCTCATCTGCCTCATGATGAGATCTGTGTATGAGTTGGAAGAAGGTCCCTGAAGTGTCCCAGCTCCAGTTTGGAGCGGCTATAAAATGACACAACCACGCTGTAGAGCTGCAGAGCGTGTTGGGACCAGTACCAACTCACAGCACCGCATTCACACACGCCAAGGTGTTTTTCCTTTTTTACAAGATGATGAGGAGACATGCAACATGACCAGGCTAAATTATTCTGATAATCATGGACATTCCTAAAGTCACAGCTAAAAGAAAATGAGTCCACTGATTATTTCATAGAAATAGAGAACAGTCATGTCACAATTTAGACGAACATTAGAGAGCAATGATGCGATATCAATATCGCAATTACATTATGATCCTGCAGGAATCAATAACACTGATATAGGTCATAAATGAGATTAGACCAATCAGAGAGTGATGTAGTAGGCACTAAAACTAACTGGTTGAACTTGGTTGTGTCAATGTAAATGTCTTTTACTTGTCAAAAATATCAGGACATTCCTGCTTTACAACGCAACCTTAAAAGAAATCAGAATCTGATTTGTGACTAAGCATTTTGCAGAACTGGAACTAATCCATAATTTTTTTTTTTTTTTTTAAATTACAACCCCAATTCAGATATCATATCAAATGTTGAAACGGAGTACATTTTATTGTTTTTTCCAGAGTGGTGAACCCCTCCCCATCTTGACTTTGGATAGACTGGGCCTTTCGGATGCTTTTTTTTTTTTTTAAATACCTAAATCATGTTACTGACCTGCTGCCAATTAACCTAATGAGGGTTTTTTTTTTTTAAACACAACTTTTCCAAGTCTTTTGTAGCTTTTTTGAAACGTGTTACTGACATCAAATTCAAAATGAGCATATATTTTTCAAAAAACAATTTTCTCAGTTTCAACATTTGACATGTTGTCTTTGTACTATTTTCAATAAAATAGAGTTTCCATGATTTGCAAATGATCACATGCTGTTTTTATTTACATTTTACACATCATCCCAACTTTTTTGGAACTGGGGTTGTAAATTATCCAAAAGGGGGGGGAAAAAAAAAAAAGGTATGGAGGACTGACAATGACAGAAAACAGTGAATCAACATTCAGCGTGCTGGTAGAAATCACAAATCACCCTAGCACACAGACCTTGGATTATTTATTATATAAATAACTAGTTTATGTATTGCATCCACTGTTTATATTTTCTCTTTTTGGAAGCTCCATGTCCAGCTGACTGTCCAAAGTAAATCTGTCCACATGACTGATTTTTAATAAAAACAAAATGACAGACAACGTTTACCAAAACATCCATGTGTGAAATTTACACTATTGTCTGGCTAAACTTTTGATAAAATAAAATAAAATAAAAAGTGGACAGGGGCCGAACTTCCACATTTAATATGTTTCTGATAAGTGTCCATATGAACTCTGCCCTGAATTTGTGCCAGTATTTCTTTCCCTGAACACTATACTGCATATATGAACCTGTTAAAGCTTAGCTTGATTAATACATTTAATACATTTGCATCCCTCAGTTTATCCCTCATACTGTACGTTTGATATGTCATTTATATTTTGAAGATCATTACAAAATAGACACCTTTAAACAAATTTTCTTAAAGGCAAGCTGCAGGGATTTTTAACCTGGGCCCTATTTTCCTCATCACTGGTCCCATCAGTCCAGTATTAAGTTAAAATTCTAAAACTGGCAGTCATTGTTTTACCAGAAAACAGCCTCCGTGCGATAATCAGCTACAGGCATTGAATAGGGTGTTGCATCAGAGCCCAGAAGAAGAAAAAGGTAAAACAATGACTGTAGAAACTATTTAGATTCTACGTAAACTATGTATTCTACAGTTATTTGACAGTTACTGAGGTAAACAGACAGGTGCATCTCTGTAGGATCCTTTCCATATTGTCAGGCACTTATAATAACATTATGAAGTCTATCAGTGGGGAAAACAAATAGCTTACTTTAACATGGATGTTTTCCCGATAAGATTACTGTACGTTGTATCACCATTTTGTGATTGCCAGTTAAAGCATTCTAACAAAACTGATCCAATTTCATTCATTTTTGTCCATAGTAAATAACTGGATCCAAAGAGATGGGGAAAATAGGGCCCAGCTTTAAAAAAAAAATCCTGGAATTTTCCTTTGAAACAGAAAAACTACTTGTACACTTTACATCAGCAAGCCTTAGATATGGATAAGATATGGATCACAGAGCAAAAAAGTACAGACAAACAGTTAAAAAAATTCTCTCTAAATATAATCTCTTTCCTTAATACATCTGCGCATATATATATATATATATATATATATATATATATATATATATATATATATATATAGATAGATAGATAGATAGATAGAGAGAGAGAGAGTACAAGAGAACATCTATTTCAACAGAGATAATTATGAGTTTTAACACTGGCTCTTTAGCCGACACCCACGGACCCAGTTCCAGCACCTCTGGCTTTATTCAGTTCCTTTTGTGCTCACAAAGCAGGCTGGATGTCAGCAAGTGGAGAATGACAGACCAGGAGGACAGGTTCAGGATCAGTGCAGAGTTGCAGCTTTAGTACCGAACACACTCCGACTGAAGGGACTGGGAGAGAAGGGAGAGAATAATAAAGAGACAAAGCCATTACCACGCTGAACATAACAGAAAATGACACATCAGAGCATGGATAAACGTTAGACTAAACAGCTGAGCTTTGAGGCTTATTATTATGGAACAGACAGATGAGAGAAGGAGGAAGAGGAGAGGGGAGTCATCTTGATGTGGACAGGGAAATTAAATTTGCATTAAATGTGAAAATTACACTCCTCTCTAATAGACAGGAAACAACATTTGGACTAAGTAATAGGAAAAGTTGCTGAATATAGATGTCCCACAGGCATAATTAAATTTGTGCCAATTTGTGCATATTACTGAAAAAAGCAGCGCACACATGGTAGGAATAATACAAAAGATCTTAATACATTAGTGGAGATAATGTTTTAAAGGTTCGAGAGATAAACACCAGCAAATGTGGATTCAGGAACACACACACACACACACACACACACACACACACACATACATACACATGCACGCGCGTGCGCATGTTTACCACTAAAGATAAAAAAAAAAAAAGAACCAGCAGAAACAAGAGTTAAAACAATTTTGGGTTCTGTTTCTAGTTCATTTTCTGTAAAAACAAATGGACACTGGTGGCAAGTTTAACCATCACAAATTTAAGATATGAGGCTAAGCTCTAACATGTACCAATAGCTCGATAATGAAACTGTTCATGTTGAGCAATGCATTACATCCTGCGGTTTTATCAACAGCATGAAAAGAATGATGTGGATCAACACTTAGTCCATCTACTTCTAATCTCTCCTCGGAAGGGCTTTTGTGGAAAAATGGAGTAAATGATCCACCTTGTTCACGTTCATACACCTGTGACTGTGTTTGTTTATTTTACATGCACCTTCTGCATCACTGCCGATGATGCGCTACTGATGTGTCAGCAAAGCAAATGGAGATCAAATCTTGGGGATGTGCCACACTTTGCACTTTGAACTCACCGGACACAACTGTTATTGAGGCACGAGTATACACTCTGGGCTAGAAATAGATCAGCTCCATCCTCACTTCTTGCTTCTTCATAACATTTTGTGTGTTTTTCTTACAAACATTGGTGGTGCTGTTGCACTCATTTCCACAAAAAAAAATCCAAAATACCATGTCTTGCAAAAGTATTCATTGCCCTTGGTGCTGGTCCTGTTTTGTCGCATTACAAGCTGGAATTGAAATGGATTTTTGGAGGGTTAGCACCATTTGATTTACACAACATGCCTACCACTTTAAAGGTGCAAAATTATTCCTTTATTATGACACAAACAATAATTAAGATGAAAAAACAGAACTCTGGAGTGTGCATAGGTATTCACCCCCTTTCGTATGAAACCCCTAAATAAGAGCTGCTCCAACCAATTCACTTCATAAGTCACATAATTAGTGGACTAAGATCCACTTGTGTGCGATCAAAGTGTCACATGATGTCTATATAAATCAACCTGTTCTGGAAGGACCCTGACTCTGCAACACTGCTAAGCAAGCAACATGAAAACCAAGGAGCCTCCAAACAGGCCAGAGACAAAGTTGTGGAAAAGGATAGATCAGAGTTGGGTTATATTATTTAAAAAAAAAAATCACAAACTTTGAATATCCCAGGGAGCACCATTAAATCCATTATAGCAAAATGGAAAGAATATGGCACCACTACAAACCTGACAAGAGAAGGCCACCTTAAATATAAGAAAACACATTTGGAGTTTGCCCAGCAGCATGTGGCAGACTCCCCAAACACATGGAAGATGATTCTCTGGTCAAATAAGACTAAAATGTAACTTTTTGGCCATCATGGGAAATGCCATGTGTGGCATAAACCCAACACCCTGAGAACACCATTCCTGCAATGAAGCATGGTGGTGGCAGCATCATGCCGTGGGGATGTTTTTCATCTGCAGGGACAGGAAAGCTGGTCACGACTGAAGGAAAGATGGATGGCACTAAATACAGAGCAATTCTGGAGGAAAACCTGTTTGAATCATCCAGATGTTTGAGACTGGGATGAAGGTTCATGTTCCAGCAGGACAATGACCCTAAACATACTGCTAAAATGACACGAGAATGGTTTAAAGGGAAACATTTAAATGTCTTGGAATGGCCTAGTCAAAGACAAGTGAGAACCTGTGGCCGAATTTGAAGATTGCTGTACACCAACGCAACCTATCTAACTTGAAGGAGTCGGAGCAGTTTTGCCTTGAGGAATGGGCAAAAATCCCAGTGGCTAGATGTGCTAAGCTAATAGAGACATACCCCAAGAGACTTGCAGCTCTAACTGCAGCAAAAGGTGGCTCTACAAAGTATTGACTTTGGGGGATGAATACCCATGCACACTCCCGATTTCAGTTCTCTCATCTTTATTGTTTGTGTCACAATAAAAAACAATGTGCACCTTTAAAGTGGTAGGCATGTTGTGTAAATCAAATGGTGCCAACCCCCAAAAAATTCATTTTAATTCCAGCTTGTAATGCGACAAAACAGGACAAACACCAAGGGGGGTGAATACTTTTGCAAGACACTGTACGTTTTTGTCCAAAACACTTAATAGCAAATATTCTGTCAGACATGAAAAATTATATTTTGGCTTCAAAAGACATATTTGTGGAGTTAGCAAGAGATTAGGTTTTGCATCATAAAATTCAGAATGTCATAAGGTGAGTTTCCATTAACCTGCGCAATATGAAACTGAAAACTAAAAAACAAGTACTGTAATTGAAATGAAAATTGAAAAACTACCCTCAAATTTCGTAAAAAAAAAAAAAGTTTATATACTTACACGAAGTGGTTTTTCAAATGATTCAACAAGCAATATTTCACAAAATTGAAACTTTTTTTTTTTATAAATCACATCATTACATGAAGAGGAAAAAAACTGAATAAAAATCACTGTGCTGAGACCCATCAGGTCCTGGAGATGTGTCACCATGTTTAATTGGACCGACTATTGTGAGAGGAGAAAACCCAGCTTTAAATCACAAAACATCACTCAATGGAAACGCAGACTATTCACAATTGTGTTGTGTTGACTTTTCTTTTAAATCGCTTCTATTCTGTGCAAACTGCAATGGAAACCCACCACAGAAAATTAAACCTTTATGCAGATTGAGAAATAAATCATGATCTGTGTGCTTTTTATCGTGACCCCCCATCTATCATTTAAGTCCAACTGAATTCCAATTAATTGGCGGTGACCTTGGTGTTATTTTTGGTAACGAATCTGTGGCCAAAATCTTTCCAATTGTTGTGGTGGACAATATGACCAAAATATCATATCACGATAGTAAAAGGCATTTCTACAATATACAATATGGATCACAATATTTAGGTTTGCCAACAAACTATAAGCAAAATTAGTGCTGGATCTTTAGTCCTTTAGTGCAAAGGTTATTCCAAAGTTAGTGTTGCTCTGGATCTGGTACGTTAATATCTACGGAAATAAAATCTGCACTGAAAAGGAGGAAAAAGGACAAATTTGTAAGAAATGTTAACATTTTGCAATTTTAAAGATTAAAAAAAATAAAATCCGTTGCTTCCAATTAGAGTTTGTAATTGTTAGTTAATAAACATAAAAATGCTGAAAAAAAAGATATCACAATCCACACAATATCTCAGAAAGATACATTATGACATAACTCATGACAATAGGCATGATATCTTCATATTGCCCAGTCCTATTCCAGTGCTTTCCAAGTGCAGAAAAAGTTTCAGCAAGAAGAAAATGTGTCCTGAATTAGGCATGTCTGTCTCCACTAAATGAAGATGAAGGATGCTGACTGAATGGATGAAAAAGCCACAGAACACAGACAAGCTATACAAGACGTTCTGTGATATTTTCCCCCCTTTCCAACCATGACGAGAACTGGTGTTTTCTTCTCACTCACACAGCAACACTGCTCACAACCAGCTCACGTTCCTCAAGGCCATTTGATGTCTAATAATCTGTGATGTTTAGCCATGGGAATGTTTCCATAATAGCAAAACAAGGTTGCAGCAGCTATGCACCTGTACCTCAGGATGGAAGTTTACTTCGTACAAGCATGCGTGGGTGAGAACTGCCTCTAAATCAATCATTTCAAACAGAGAAGGAGAACCATAAGTGAAAGTTGGGGGAATAAACCCTGCTGCTTCCTGCTGCTCCTCTCACAACTTGAATTACCTGGTCTAAGTCATTATGTGTAGCTGATAGCAAGGGGACAAAAAAAAAAAAAAAATTTGGGAGGAAAGAATCTGCCCCGGGTGATGATCAAAGCTTTCAGGAATTCTGTATTATAACTCAATTTACATATTCGAGCTGTGAGTGTGTAGACATGAATTAGTTCTAAATCCATTAATTCAAAAGCTGGAGTACAGTTATCCTGCATCCTGTTGCTCAAGTCACAAAAGGCCATTTATTTGAGCTGGGTGGTTAAACCAAGGACAGCACTCATGGGGAACACAAGCAAGGAAATTCACTTCTGACCTTATAATCACACCTCCGTAACCGTTTCCTTGTTTGTTTGAGCGCACAGCAGGTTGCTATTCATTTTCCACAGCTGAGCAGAATGACTGAGGAGTGTGGTCACACTTAATATTCCTCAACAAGTATCCAGCGCTGTACAATTCTCAAATCTGATTGGTCAGAAGGCACACGTTCTTTTTGTCTAACAGCACATATACAGTTTGGTCCATATATATTTGGACACTGACACAAATTTTGTTTTTTTACCTGTTTACTGAAACATATTCAGGTTATAGTTATATAATGGACATGGACAAAGTCCAGACTTTCAGCTTTCATTTGAGGGTATCCACATTAAAATTGGATGAAGGGTTTAGGAGTTTCAGCTCCTTAACATGCGCCACCCTGTTTTTAAAGGGACCAAAAGTAATTGGACAATTGACTCAAAGGCTATTTCATGGGTTGGTGTGGGCAATTCCTTCGTTATGTCATTCTCAATTAAGCAGGTTAAAGGCCTGGAGTTGATTTGAGGTGTGGTGCTTGCATTTGGAAGATTTTGCTGTGAAGAAAACATGCGGTCAAAGGAGCTCTCCATGCAGGTGAAACAAGCCATCCTTAAGCTGCGAAAACAGAAAAAACCCATCCGAGAAATTGCTACAATATTAGGAGTGGCAAAATCTACAGTTTGGTACATCCTGAGAAAGAAAGAAAGCACTGGTGAACTCATCAATGCAAAAAGACCTGGACGCCCACAGACGACAACAGTGGTGGATGATCGCAGAATAATTTCCATGGTGAAGAGAAACCCCTTCACAACAGCCAACCAAGTGAACAACACTCTCCAGGAGGTAGGCGTATCAATATACAAATCTACCATAAAGAGAAGACTGCATGAAAGTAAATACAGAGGGTTCACTGCACGGTGCAATCCACTCATAAGCCTCAAGAATAAAAAAGCCTGACTGGACTTTGCTAAAAAACATCTAAAAAAGCCAGCACAGTTCTGGAAGAACATTCTTTGGACAGATGAAACCAAGCTCAACCTCCACCAGAAATGATGGAAAGAAAAAAGTATGGCGAAGGCGTGGTACAGCTCCTGATCCAAAGCATACCACATCATCTGTAAAACACGGCGGAGGCAGTGTGATGGCTTGGGCATGCATGGCTGCCAGTGGCACTGGGTCACTAGTGTTTATTGATGATGTGACACAGGACCGAAGCAGCCGGATGAATTCTGAGGTATTCAGAGACATACTGTGTGCTCAAATGCAGCCAAATGCAGCCAAACTGATTGGTCGGCGTTTCATAATACAGATGGACAATGACCCAAAGCATAAAGCCAAAGCAACCCAGGAGTTTATTAAAGCAAAGAAGTGGAATATTCTTGAATGGCCAAGTCAGTCACCTGATCTCAACCCAATTGAGCATGCATTTCACTTGTTAAAGACTAAACTTCAGACAGAAAGGCCCACAAACAAACAGCAACTGAAAACCGCTGCAGTAAAGGCCTGGCAGAGCATTAAAAAGGAGGAAACACAGCGTCTGGTGATGTCCATGAGTTCAAGACTTCAGGCAGTCATTGCCAACAAAGGGTTTTCAACCAAGTATTAGAAATAAACATTTTATTTACAATTATTTAATTTGTCCAATTACTTTTGAGCCCCTGAAATGAAGGGATTGTGTTTTAAAAATGCTTTAGTTCCTCACATTTTTATGCAATCATTTTGTTCAACCCACTGAATTAAAGCTGAAAGTCTGAACTTCAACTGCATCTGAATTGTTTTGTTCAAAATTCCTTGTGGTTATGTACAGAACCAAAATTAGAAAAATGTTGTCTCTGTCCAAATATTTATGGACCTAACTGTAGATCCAGCTGTAACATGAACGTTAATAATAACGTGTTCGTACTAATGTGTTACTGTTTCTATAGTATACGCAGGGATTTGTACAGCAGACGTGCCACATAACCCGAGACTAATAATAAATAAATTTTAAAACGGTGTTTTTAATGTAATTCTTAAAGTAATTCTTATCAATCAACGTGTTTTTGTTAGGACACATTTATGGAAAAAGTCTCGGTTTTCTCAGTGCAGTTAGTCTTGGTTACACTATTTTTTTTTTTTTGGGGGGGGGGGGGGGGGGGGGGGGTACATACAGGAAGAGACTAGCAGTGATGTGGTGACCAGAGACCATGGAATGTCAGTGAAATTCAGTGACTTGTAGTGATGATAGGGAAAATAACCACTGGCAAGACAAATTGGGCAGGTACCAAGTTAAATTAATCTCAACTTGGAGGCCATGCGATTACAGAGACTACCAATGGGAGAGAAGGAAACTGTTGAGTGACAGATGACACCAACACTGAGTTCTCCAAACTTTGGTTCTGACCACTTCAACCATGTCAAAATGTGATTATTTAGTGCCAAGACTTCTGATTTGTTATTTTGGTGAAACCTTTAGCCAGTCGTTTTTCTTAATAAAAATTTATCTGATTTTTGACAGGAAGAAAGCAGTAGGGTTTTTTTTTTCTTACTGCAAGGCAAGGTGATACATACAGCCATTGTGCTAACCAGATTTCTCAACAGTTTACTTACCAGACAGCCTAATATGTGTCTTAAGAAAGTGTTTCAGAAACCAGAAAAAGTATTTGATTTATAAACTGTACCATCTGTGAACTAAAAGAAATTAAACATGGGTGAATCGTCACTGCTGAAACACAGCTCTGTCCATGTGCATACACTAGTGATATATTTATTGTCTTGTAGCGAACTACCCAACTACTGCTTGTTTCACTTGGAAATACGTGGTGGGAGATACGCAAAACAAATACCTGAGCCGGGATGCAATATTTTTTATATATATATATTATATATATATATATATATCTCCGTCTCAGAAACTGGTCTCTCATTTGGGACATTATGGTAAAAAAAAAAAAAAAAAATTTTTTCTAATTTTCCTTTTTCTTTTTTTTTTTGCATTTACCTAACACTCATGAAACACTAATGTTTCTTTTGTCATGTTTAATACGAATAAAGATGGGATCTTGCTTTATCGGGCCTCCACTGTGGAATTTTTTTTTTTATTACAATTCAAATGCTTTTGTAAAATTGATTTACATATAAAATAACTACATCATGAAGAATTAAAGCCCCTCTTTTACAGATGAGTGAAAATATTAAATACATTTCCTCTTTTTGATTGCTTGGGTTAAAAATGCCAAGTTATGATGACTGAATTGATTATTCACTTAAATATGAATAATATGATACATTTTGGGGATTTGATATGGCGAAATAGGACAACGGAAAAATCAAGAACACACCGGAAAGATGAGAATAACGGCGCTGGTAAAAGAACAGCGACTGTACCGGCTGAAGGGCGCGCGGGTCTCTGCTGCGGCGCGCGAGCAACGGGACATCACTACCGCACCGGACAGAGCGTGAGCGGGGCAAAACGACTGGCCGTAGATTCTATCAAAAGTTCGATCTAAATTGACCATGGTTGCAAAATATTGGCCAAAAATACGCAAACACTACAAAATATGAAAGTAAGATGAAAAAGAAACATTCTATTGCCTTATACTGCAAAACTAAAACAAAATAAAACTGTCAAAACTCACCTTTTCAGTGATAACGTCCGAACAGATCACCCGCGTAACAGAAAGATCGCAAATGGAAGCACAATCAACTTCTAACTGTTGGAGTGGAAAATTCCATTCTACACATGCAAATTGTTAATGTGTGTCCTTCCCCGCACACAAATAACACGCTACGGTAAAAAATAGACCACAACTCATTTTACAGCTCAGAAATTCATACAAGACCAGCTACCATCGTAACATATTCTGTAAGAAACATATTCTATACCTAACTTTCAGCTTTCGTTTTAAAAAACAAAATCGCAGATTTATAACTAAATGTTTATATGGCGTAGTGATTTTAAGTTACTACTTTTGGTGAGGTAGTGACCTTGACCCTGAGGCTTTCCGTTTAGATCAAAACACACGATCGCATTGATTTTGGGTCTGCGGAAAATGGAGTTACAACGGTGATCAAATATTTTGCATGATGTTTTATTACGGTTATGATTATTCTGTGAGCGCACCAATCCTTAGGTGTATAAAGTTACAATTTAAAATACAATTAGTGATAACTGTAGACTTTTCAGTGGACTACAACCTTTTTAAGGGAATGCGATGTAGTCAACCATTTATCATGTTCCAGATCAAGCTGCCATTTTTCCACAAATTTGCAGAATTTTTGCCAAATTCTGAATAGATTATTCACAAAGATTTAGTTTTATCTATTATTTCTTTCATCATTTTATTTCAAATTAAAACCAACATCAGCATTCAAAACCGTATAGTTTATTGACCGAGTACCCAGTTTCTGAGACAGACCTACTGTACGTACGTACGTACACACATTCCCCTTCTGTTTTCTTAGTAAAATGACAGGCTGTGTGCATGTGAGAGAGACACCAGTAGTTTTATGCATAAAACTCTTCACGCTTATTTGAGTACACTTACAATTTCAAAAATTTGCTTATACTCCATTATAGGGTATTAGGCAGAAAAAGAAATTTACCAGTCAAAAATAATATTTTATATAATCCTGATAAGCGCCGCAGGTGCGAAGACGAGCGCCGCAGGCGCGAAGTCCCTCTAGGGGGGTCTGGGGGCATGCCCCCCCAGAAAATTTTTGAAATTTAGACTTCATTTCCTGCATTCTAGGACATTTTCAGGGTGAAATGGCGTGTAATTTTTGATCAGAAATATTGCATATTTTTACTTTGTATTTTTTTCAGTTTCACTCCTGAATGTATCAGATGTATGTATGGTGTCTGATTTGGTAACAAAAGTGAAAAGAAAATAAACAACAATGAATTGTATATAATCTTTTGATCTAGTTACAGTATTTAATAAAAAAAAAAACCAACAGTATTCTATTTTACCATACCCCAATGAAACCCCCTTGTTAATCAATGTATCACACATACCTTTTCTGTCTTTTTGTGGAAAAACGAATCAGTTTTTGTCACATTCAATTTGGGGCGTTTGTTGGGATTCATCTTGATCCAGAAGAGTGAGTCAGCAAAAAAAAATGCGGTTCTCCCGCCAAGAAAGAGGAAACTACAACGCAGGGTGTTTGGCAATTTTCGACCAATCAGAATTCGCGATTTATTCAGTCCGCATGTTACAAGATTCAGTGCGGGCCAAAATGGCGGAAACGATGAAATATTCTGATTTTTCATTTCAAGTTTTCAGTATTTTTCGTATTAAACTGTGTTTCTTACGATTTGTAAATGATGGCGGAACCACACACGGACTGGCCATCGGGAGTAGCGGGAGTTTTCCCAGTGGGCCGGTGGTTCAGTGTGGGCCAGCGGAGAAAAAAAAAAAAAAAAACAGTTGCGCGCTGGCCTTTAATATGATAAGCAATGTTAACAGTTTCTTTAACAAACTGTTAACATTGCTTATCATATTAAAGGCCAGCGCGCAACTGTAATAAGCAATGTTAACAGTTTGTTAAAGAAACTGTTAACATTGCTTATCATATTAAAGGCCAGCGCGCAACTGTTTTTTTTTTTTTTTCTCCGCCGGCCCACGCTGAACCACCAGCCCACCGGGAAAACTCCCGCTACTCCCGATGGCCAGTCCGTGTGTGGGCGGAACATAACTGGATTTATCGGATGACATGTGGGAGTATTCATGTGCGAAAATTTTCGGCATTATCGTCCGTTTCAGTATCCGTCTGTGTGTATACTTGCCCGTTGAAATCGGCAATCACCCGTCAAATTTACGGGTGGACGGGTCTCTGCCTAATACCTTACTCCATTACATTAGACTACACACTCCTTGCTTATTAAATTATAATTACTCACACGTGCACAGCTTCTATGATGTCGACTGCTTTGATGCACAGAGTTTTGAGGACACAAATGGACAAACAAAAATAAAGACCAGGACTGTGTTAAGTTTTAAGAGAATAAACATTGCGACTTTGGTATTGGTTTTAAAATAAAGGCGTACTTTATTTTAATTCACTTTTCAGTGATTTTAACTTATTCAGAAATACAACTGAAATGCAAAAAAATTTCAACAAGTGTGAGAATGTTTGCTGAAATGAAATATTTTTGGATTTTGGATATTTTGGACACGTTTTAAGTTTTTATTTTGTGCAATAATACGTTTCTAAGACTTCTTTCGTCTGTAATAGATTGATTAATTAATTATTAATATTCATTTAACAATCTGTCCACAGTGGTAGAAAATGTTCAACAGCTACTACATAAAGTAATTACCAATTATAACTCATGTTTCTGTTATTTTAGCAACATTATTTCACTTTGTTTTAAATGACTGGGACAAGGAGCTAATCTATGCATTTGTTTAGGAAATATTTACCAACAAATAATTTCCACTTGTGATGTCTGTCTGTTTTAATGAGTTATGTGAGTCGGTAAACTTTGACCTTGGTAATAACTTGTCAAAACACTATCGACCAGTCGGAAAGCGTGAATGTTTACACATCTGGACAGCTATCGAACTGTTGCAAAGCTGTTATGAAAAGGTCAAACAACAAACCGACAAACATGGGCTAAATTTCCTCTGTCCAAATGTTATGTGAATTGGTAAATTATGTGAATTCAGTGAATTTTATGTCCAACTAACAGACATGAGTGTTTATATTTTATAAAATGCGGTCGTAACTTTGAAAGATACCGAAGAATTCCGCTAGGAAACACCTAATGCTGTATGGTGCAATGTTGGCAGCATTCTCTTCAGATCTTCAAAACTCAGATGGATGTTCGCCTAAATTAGCAGGTAGCAAGACAGGCGGACAAGTTTTACAATTTGGTTCGTTTGTTTTTGAAAAAGACAGATAAGTTGCCATTGCAGATCGCTGCTGTTTCTGTCATGATTATTATCCCATTATTACATGAGTCTGCACAACAAGTTGAGTAAAATTAGATCACAATAGGTGATCAAGTGTAAAATGCAGGTTACAGGTAACCTGATCGACATAGTCTGTCTGTATTACGTGATTAAGTCACGTGAACCTTTATTTAATTGACAAAAGTACAAAGAAAAGATTTTCAATAGTAATACTGACCAGCTTAATTTTATTTTGTAAATATAAACAAAGTAAGTTAGAATGTGATGCCTGTAACACATACAAAAAAAAAAGGTTGGGACAGAGATATTATCATCATTGTATTACATCACCTTTCCTTTAATAACACTTTTTAATCATATGGGGACTGAGGATACTAATTCTGTCAGTTTTGCAATTGGAATTTTTGTCCATTGTTGCTTGATACGTACAAGACTTCAGCTGCAAAATAATCCATGGTCACTGTTGTCTGATTCTCTTCTTCATGATGCACCATACATTCTCATTAGGAAACACTGATCTGGACTGGCAGCAGGCCGGTTAAGCACACACACTGTCAACGAAGTCACGCTGTTGTAGCCCATGCAGAGGTCTGGCACTGTCCTGTTCAAATAAGCATGGACTTCCCAGGAAGAGACATGGCCTTAATGAATATGTCTCTCTAAAAATCCCAATATATGCCACTACATCAATGGTACCTTTACACACACACACACACACACACCTCACCCATGTCATGGGCACTGATGCATCCTCATTCTATCACAGATGCTGGCTTCTGCACCTTTCTCTGAGAATAAACTGAATGGTTGTGTTCACCTTCGGCACTGAGAACTTTATGTCTGGTTTTCCCAAAAACAAGCTGAAATGTGGACTCATCTGACCACCGCACACATTTCTGCTATCTTTCAGTCCATCGGAGAGGAGTTTGGGCCCAGAGAAATTGGTGGCATTTCTGCATAGAATTGATGAACGACTTCCTCTTTGCATAATACAGCTTCAGGTTGTGTTTCTGGACACATCAGCGGACTGTGTTAAGTGATAATAGCTTTCTGAAGTACTCCCAAGCCTACGTGGCTATATTTGTCACATTAGCATGACTGTTTCTCAGGCAGTGCCGCCTGAGGGCTTGCACATTCAACAGTGGTTTCTGACCTTCCCTTTACACACTGAGATGTCTCTGAATTCCCTGAATCTTTTCACAGTATTATGTACTATAGATTTTGAAAGACCTAAATGCTTGCATTGAGATGTTCTTTTTGAATTGACCAACAATTCTCTCATGAATTTTGGCACAAAGAGGTGAGCCCTAACCCACCCTTGCTTGCAAAGATTGAGCCTTTGGTGCTGCTCCTTTTATACCCAATCATGTTACCAATTAACCTGCTTATTGTGGAATCTTCCAAAATTGTGTTACTTGAATATCCTATAAACCTTTCAGTCTTATTTAGCCTCCGTCACAACTTTGAGTGTGTTTGCAGGCATCAAATTCTAATTTCATTTATACAAATTACAAAATACAATTAAGTTGGTCAGTAAAACTATTGAAAATCTTTTCTTTGTACTTTTGTCACTTAAATAAAAAAAATTCATGTGAATTAACAAAATCACAGATTTTTGTTTTTATTGCATTTTGGAAAATATCCCAACTTTTCTGGAAGTTGGGTTATTATTATTATTATTATTATTAATAATAAAATTTTGATCCTTTTGTTCCTTTTATATAGCTCTAAAGCAGATTATGACCCATATATCAAAAAAGTCACTATGTATTCTATGTAAGACAGAATTATTTGGTTTCTTGAATTAAAACTTAAACGTACCCAAGCAGTCAGTGTAAAGGACAGGTCTCGTAATCGCCCAAGGACTGTATATTGGCAAACATGGAAAAGAGAAGGACTGAGGACATGGTGCCTAAATGAGCACTTTGTGCAGCCTACAACAATCCCATTGCATCGAACAGCAGCATGGAATGAGCCATATGTTGTTGTGTTAGTGCGAGAGGAAGCATTAGACCCAAACAAGTGTATAAAGCAGCCAGAACCATCGTGACAGATGGATAGACACATTAGCTGTAATCGAGATCGAGAGAGATTTTTAAATGGTTTAATAAGTGTGGGATCCACTCAAAATGAAGCAGAGGAGTTAAAAGGTAGCGTGTATTTGAGTGCTGCCGGAAAATTAGCTTCAGCACCACAATCAATTAAAGCCCACTAGACAATAGCAATTGGGGTATATTTAAAGGTCTTAATAAGAGCTTCATTAGAGGACAAAGAAGACAAAAACACTGAGTAAGACACTCTGGAGATAATCAGAAACATTTGTAAGGAACTTAGACATCTTGCGTGCTAAAACCAATATGCAAGTACATGGTTCTCTCTATCAAACACAAACATACGTGCGTGCGTGCGCACACACACACGCACACCAAAACCATAAAGATAACAATATAAAACAATCTGGTTAAAGGTGTGATCTAATTCTGTTATTAAAATTCATTTATTAATAAGTCATTGCTACAAGTTAAAGGAATGGTCCAGAGAAAATTATAATTTCTACAGTTCCACTTATGCTAAATATAGCTTCTCAGCCAAGACATATTTGTTGTACGAGACAATATATTTGAATTCAGTGGAAGTCTGTGTCACCCAAAATCTTTATTGTATATAAAACAAACTTCAAAAAAAATAGTTAAACACTGTAATGTCAAGAAAGCAGCCATACTGAACAATCAGAATCAGTCGTTTTCCACCTAAAACACAATCTGGTATCCTGTGGTCTGCCCCTGAGGCTCCACCACTCCAAAGATTTGAACAAAGGTAAGTTTGTAGTCAAAACTACAAGTAATGTAAATAACAATAATATTATAGAATATATAATATTATTCTACACACAGGCCATTTTTTCCATGGAATAAAAACATTCATTTTTTTCGCGGTGCGATTTTCATCAAGTCCTGCGCTCTGATTGGCTGGCAAGCGGGTCTGTATCCTACAGTACGGACTCCAGTTACGGACCCCGATTACAGACCTCTGGCGACTTGCTCGTCCACAACAACAAACATAGTAGCAATTTTTGTCAACATTTATCTTTTTTATAAGATTATCAAAAATCTTAGACATTTTTGCCAGCATTTCTCAGCATAATAGCATTAATTTTACAGCATGGATAGCGATAACGATAGTCTTCACAGTGAAAGTGAGTTTTACTACCCTGAGGAAGAAGAAATAAAATAAAACATTTCAGGAGAAAGCTAAAAACCTGTAACTGTTACTAACGCCGAGCAAAAACATGGCTGAATCCTGAATGACTCCTATTTGTATAAATAGGGGACTACATAGGCGGCAAAATGTAGTTTTTTTTTTCCTGCCATGGAAGTGCACTTGCATACCGAGGAGGAAGCAATTTGCATTACAGCCGTGAACGAGGATTCAAAATGGCGGCGCGGCTCGGTTTTCCTTTTCGTGCACTCTCGTTTTCTGTTAGAATTTGGTAAAAGAAAAAAAATTTATATATTATATTATTCACCAGCTTAAGGTTGGTCCGTATGGTGAAATACCGTGACCTCCGCCTTGAATACTGACCTCGGTCACGGTATTTCACGATACGGACCTCCCAGCTGGTAAATAACATGCATTCTATTCCCTTCTAGTGGTTTATTGATAGCATGCAAGATTGTTTTCATATCACTTATCCTCTGTGTATTACGCCACTCTCCCAAATGGAAAATGAGCGTGCAATATCATTACAATATTGCATGTTGTCAAGACAACACAATGTCACACGTCGGAGATGTAAAACTCCTGTGTTAGTAAGCAACAGTGACAATTTGTAAACAAACATGCCCGCCAGGTTTGCTTTGTTAAAAACGGAAGATTGAGAGAATTTTGGCTGCCAGGTAGTGCCGTTGTTGGTTTTAAAAGTAACTAAGTAAATTACTATCGCGCTAACAGCACCTAGTCGCGGCTAAGCTACCGTCAGCCTTCGCTAACGCTACTGCTACTCTGGATGGAAAGACATGTTCAAAGACATGCAGTTAGGTTAACATGGGGCGGCCTTGGGCTGAAGTGCCCTTGAGCAAGGTACCTAACCCCTAACTGCTCCCTGGGCGCTGTAGTATGGCTGCCCACTGCTCTGGGTGTGCGCGCACATGTGTTCACTGCTTCAGATGGGTTAAGTGCAGAGGAAGAATTTCACTGTGCTTGAGTGTGCATGTGACAAAGGCTTCAAAAAAAAAAAAAAAGAATAAAAATTAAATTAAAAAAAGCTAACTGGACTGCCACGCTAACAGCACTGAGTCGCGGGTAAACTAACTTTGGCCTTCGCTAACGTTTCTGCTATGCCAGGTGGAAACTGACTGGACTGCCGCGCTAACAGCACCGAGCTGTGGGTAAGCTAGCGTTGGCCTTCGAAAACGCTGATATGAAGAGAGTGTGTCTATAATAACTCGTGTGTATAATAACTCATCCTGGACTCATTCAATATCATGCTAGCTGAATGGAATATATCTGATGGACCACTGAAAGCCAACCAGTGTTATTTAATTATTGTAATATGCAATAATAAAAGTTAATTTTAGTTAATGTAGTATAGTTTATTTTAAAATACAGTAGCATAAAGGTGCTATTTGAAGCAAGTATATGAATTAGGGGTCGACCGGTAATCGGCCTGGCCAATATATTGGGCAGATATTCTGCATTTTTAGGGTTATCGGTATCGGCCATAATTTCCACCGATATGCCGATAACATGCCTTTTTGCAGCCATTTCGTTCCTAACGCGACTGTCACTGCACGTCCTTTCCTGCACTCGCCTCTCTGAGTTCAAGAACACGGTCCCGCCCACCACAACATCTGATTTGTTTGGCACAAGAGATATAGCCAATCGACACGTGTAGCTAAACGCTGTGAACTGTTTCAAGGCGGCCGTACGGGCACTCGGGCAGAAGCGGCACAAGGGATACAGCCAATCAACACGCGTAGCTAAACGCTGTGAACTGTTTCAAGGCGGCCGTATGGGCACTCGGGCAGAAGCAGATCCCACTTCAAGATAAGGACACGCTGCTTTTGCCGCAATAAGTCACAAACACACAAGTTGCAAAAGCACAACATCATTATATGTTTACATTCTTCATCTACTACTCATTAAAATTGTCCATTTGCATCTGTGTAGCCAGGCAAACTTAGCTTACGGAAGGAAGCACTTGAATTAGCCTACAACCAACTAGTCTCACTGAAACTACATGTAATGCTTCCTTCACTACAATATAATCCTCCTAAATTGGGAATATTAGGCTTGGGCATTAAAACCATTAGAATGTAGATGGTTACTTGTTGTTACATAATAGGGAGTGATAGCCTACTTTATGTTTGATTTTACTTTTTAAAAAATGCTGCAGGCAGCTCCCTACACTTGATTTGTTATTTAAAAACTACTTGAAGATGGTAAGTCTTACTTAGTTCTTAGTGTAAAAGAATCCAGAGTGTATTTTCATTTATTTTCCACTGAAAATGGCGAGCTGTAATATAGTAGGGAGTGATTTATTTTTTTAGTGGTGAATATTTATTTTATTTCTCATTTTATTCTAACTAATGTTTGACTTTATTTTACAAATGCTGCTGGCATCTCCCTGCACAAAATTTCATGTTCAATTTTACAATTAAACATACATTTCATGGATATGAAGGTCTGTGTCAGTGTGTGCCATGTTTAATTTCATGTGAATTATAATGTTTACATTTATTGGTTGCACATATCGGTTATCGGCATCCCAATTCCATAATAATCGGTATCGGCCCTGAAAAAAAAAAACATATCGGTCGATCCCTAATATGAATCATCATAATTTATTTGTTCTGTCGAGTTCACCAAAAAAAAATTTTAAATCCAAATCAACACACAAACCAACAAAAATACACAGAAAGAAAGCAAAATATTCACTGTATTGTATTTACGGGAAAGTTTTTTCTATGACACAGACTTCCATTACTTGCAAGCTAAAGAAGCAAACATTACAAGTATGTATTTACGAGAGATGCATTAACTAGATTTTGGAGTGCGGCTGTGGGTATTTGTCCATTCAACCACAAAAACATTAGTGAGGTCAGGCACTGATGTTGGGCAAGAAAGCCTGGTGTGCACTCTGTGTTCCAATTAATCCCAAAGGCATTCAGTGAGGTTGAGCTCAGGGCTCTGTGCAAACCACTTGAGTACTTCCAAACCAACCTTGACAAACCATGTCTTCATGGTTTCTTTGTGCAGCTTGCTTTATGCAAAGTGACACTGTCATGTTGGAACACATCTGGGGCATCTGCCTCCAACTTTGTGGCAAGATCCTCATATGGGGGTCGTGGGCAGGTGACCACATACTTTCAGCCATATAGTGTACATGAGTTTCATGGCTACAGTACAAAACTAAAAGTAGCAAAAATCAGGTACATGCACTTTTGACAAGGGTTTTGGGTGACTTTACTGGCAAGCAACATTAGCCTGGCATCTCCAGTGCAAAACTAAAGAAGCAAAAACTTCATAGGCATCTATTTATGGGAATGGTTTTGGGTTACACAGACTTCCATTACTCCTAAGCTACATTTGTGTCATAGCTGTAGTGCAAAACTAAAAGTAGTAAGGGGAAACTTTTTCTCCAAAAACATCCCTTTAATCCCAGCATAAATAAAGGCATAAGTAGGATTAGAAGGCTTACACGTGAACAAAAGGAATGACAGAGAATGAGGGAATGTGGGAAAGGAGTTGTGAGAAGAAATGCTGCTGTTGCGTGTGCAGGGATGTGCAAGAAGGATGAGCTCACTTACGGGAATGGAGCGGCTGAGGTAGCGGGCCGAGGGCCGACTCAGACCTGTGGTGACCAGATTCTGACATGGCTCCTCCAAGCCAAACTTCCCAGGGGTGGAGGCTCCACCCAGGCTGCTGTGGTTGTGGTTGCGCAATGCCGAGGTCTTGGAATTGGCATTGGAGGAGTTATACTGATCACTGTTGTTGTTGACCTCATAGTGCAAATTGTGCACAGCCAGAGCCGAGATACTGGCAAATGTGGCACGGGGCACAGGAAAGGACGGAGACGAGGACGGAGAAGAGGACGCAAACAAGGGTCGAGGATTATTACCAGGGTCTCCAGTGATGACATACAGGTTGCCCAATGAGGTGGCTAATCTGGAGTTTAGACAGGAGCTGGAAGGTGGACAGGAGAGTGAGGGAAGGAACATGGACACAGATTGGGGACAGGATGGTGGACTCATCACTGCAACACATTCAACACACACCACACGTCCTACACAACATCACGTCAGGCACAAGATACAGAATGAGCAGAAGCCGTGGCTCGGTCCTAATCTTTTTGTGTGTGTGTTTTTTTTTTAAGCACAAAAAAAAAAAAGCAGTTCTATGACTGCTGACCTCGTAAAACTGTCCAAAAATGTGCCAAGCTGCCATGGAGGTCATAATGATCTGTCAAATACTTGGTATAAAGCAAGAAAGGAAAACAGAATGCCCTACTTCCCTAGTACGAGTTGGCACAGAGAGAGAGAGTAATATGAAGAAATGAATAGAAAGAGGCTAAGTGTGAGAAATGTGCAGAAGAGTGAGTTACTTTAGAGTACAGCAAGAGCTAATATCAGCATTACGGATGTGAGTCACCCACTCCATTAAGTGACCCGTATATACTCGCTGTTTCTCCACATCAGCGTATAGAGTAGTCACAGAGAGGGAAAAACACCACCAGCGGGCTGAGAGGGAAAATGTAAGAAAAGGAGGAAAAAGATTAAAAGAAAGGAAGGCACAAAAGAAGGGATTTATATATCAGACAAGCACAGGGGAAAGGAAGGAAAGTATTAACATACCAGTGATTAACTAACTGATGTAGCCAAGATGGGGGACGTTAGTGAAAGCAGGCCCGGCGCCAGGAACAGTTTACTAAGGTGGGGTTTACATTAGACCGTATCAGCGGATCATCAGATTAATGTTTTTAAAACAATTAGTGTGCACACAGCAATGCCAATACACGATTCGCGTGCACACAGCAACGCCAATACACGGATACACTCGGCTCCGCAGGCATCCTGCACTCCAAATCACTCCGCCCTGAACAGCAAGTGCCCTCTGGAGGGTGCGCACTCCGGCCCTGCGCAGCTCACAGAGCGCGCGAGTGGAGTGCACGAGCAGTGATTTGGGACTGAGCCGCTGTGTGTGTGATCTCAGTGCATGTCGGGCATGCGCGTCACTTACCACTTGCAAGTGGAAGGATGGCAAGCCTAAAGACAATCATAACTACACAATGGGCAGTATTTGCATCAGTATTTGCAGTATTTTCATACTTTTATACTCTTTAATGAAAGGTGATACAAGGCGGAAGTCCGCGCCGTTTTTCAGCAGTTGCGTCACATGACCAACGCCAGCGAATCAGGAAGGTGGATGTCACAGTGACGTTGTCCAATGATGACGCCAGCTAGAGCTCAGCACAGCGTATCCGCGTATTCTCAATGTTTACACAGCACCGGATCAGACACGATCTGGATTGAATACGTGGACGCTGGCGGATTCCCATTTCCCGGCGTTTCCAGGCGTTTTAATGTAAACGGACAGTGCATCCGCGAAGAAAACGAGACAGATACGGTCTAATGTAAACTTGGCCTAAGGGGGCAATTAGAAATCGCAAGGGGGCAAATATTTTTTCATATAGTGTAGTAGTGATGGCGGTCTGACAACGTGTTTCAAACAATTAACTGCGCCAACCACAAAACCACCACGGCCCCGAAGGTTGCTTTAGTCCGGGAAAATCATGTGGCATATTACCAGGGCAGTCGCGCTTTATCAGCCCCCGTGCCCACCTGTTACCCCTCCCCTCCGATTTTCTCACAGACACGCGTTACAACCGGAAAGATGCCAAACATAAAACAACACACACAAACCTACAGGCAAGTCCTTTACATTTAAAATACATACAAATAGCTCCACGGCATGAAAACAAAACGTCAATGCAAGTCTAAGGTACTTGGCTCGGCGGCCAAAATCATAATTTAAAAAAAAACAGGCCCCACGGCTGCACCAGTAATAGCCTTCCTGACTCGCACCGAGTCAACGCTAACCACTTAATCCGCGATCCCAGCTTAGGCGTGTAGGGGACTAAACACTCTGAAGTGATGAATTTTCACCCCCGCTGCATGGGGGGTGACGTCAACGACACATTCTTACGCTATTTGCGCACAAAGCGGACCATATATGAACACATACACCAACATAAACGGAGATAAACTTAGCCTACAAAGAAAGAAAATGGATTCACAATATTGTGATTGAATTGGTTTAATTCGGAAGGGGAAAGACTACTCCCATAAACTGACTGCATATTGCAGGATATTGCAGAGACAGTGCACTTTTAAGTGTGCATGTAAAACCCCCGCCCGCACGACCCCTCCCCTTGTCCTTATCACAGGTCTGTGTGTGCGCGGCTGTGTCAGCATTTCACACATACACCCACAATAGCTAGTCCCCAGTAGTTAGGATTGATACACATGTCTAAAACAGGGTTAATATTAAATTCAGGCTTTTTGAAATAATCCTACCTTAATACAGTTGAATTCTACGATTGCAACGTAAGAATCATAACAACCAATCAGATTTGTTCTACCGTGCCAGTTTTAGTAGGGATTTATGTGAAATGTATTTTTGTGCAATGCGCAACCACTTAATATTTCGTATTTGAAAATGCAAATTATTAATACGTCTATAATACATTATATTTTCATAAGAAAACAATTAAGTGATCTGAGTCTCCGTTGAGGGGGCGGGGCTGTAGCCACGAGGGGGCGACGCCCCCTTTCGCCCCCCCATGGCGCCGGGCCTGAGTGAAAGTCATCATCATCTCTGTAGCCGCTTTATCCTGTTCTACAGGGTCGCAGGCAAGCTGGAGCCTATCCCAGCTGACTACGGGCGAAAGGCGGGGTACACCCTGGACAAGTCGCCAGGTCATCACAGGGCTGACACATAGACACAGACAACCATTCACACTCACATTCACACCTACGCTCAATTTAGAGTCACCAGTTAACCTAACCTGCATGTCTTTGGATAAAGCGGCTAGAGATGATGAGATGAGATGTTAGTGAAAGTGAAAGCAGAATTATCTGAACAGCCTAAACAATGGGAAATTGAAGGACAGAGCGGGAATGGAGGGATATAAAGGACTAGGGAAAGGAACGCTCACCTCTTTAGGTTGTTTGAAGACGAAGAGGAGATTCGGCCAATTCTCTTGGCCAAGGCAGAGGTAGAAGAGGAGGATGGCAATTTGGAGGATTTGAGGGGTGAACCTGGGTCATGAGTACTGCAGCCAGTCAGTCTATGGTGAAACACGTACACATTTGAGAAAAGCTAAACGTTTTGTCATGCACAAAATCATTTCCTCGTATCATCAGACCAAAATAAAGCAGTCTTTTGAATTGAGTCGTTAAATGTAATATAGACAATATCACCTGAAGAAAGTACTAACTGAAGTCAAATTCATCAACATACTTGTTTAAATTTAATGAATGATGTATCTAATGTTTCTTGGAGAGAAAGAATTTGAACTGCACATACTAAAAATGCCAACAAATGCTGAAATATATTTTTTCTTGCTGTACCATTAAGATACAAATATGGTGCATGTTGAACAACACCTGTAACATGCTGTATCTGCTGGCCTCAAGCTTGAATGTCACTATATACTGTATATCTCAAAATCCAACGAATGTGGATAGAATAAAACAGTTATTCCACTCAATCTCGTCGGACATGGCTTACAGCCAATGAGACGCGTATCAGCTCATGGACAACTCAATGTCATGGAATAGCTTTAATATTCTGTCCATATTGTGCATCCCTTATGTAAAACACACTGTCCACCATGTACGTAGAAGCAGTCAGCCATTTCATAAAAGATCAAAGTTTCTGGAATTTTCCATCATCATGGGAAATGCATCTGGCAAAACTTTCCAGCTCTCAATCAGAGGAAATTGCAAAAACTTCCTGTGCTAAACTTTCCTTTTACATAACTGAATAAAACTAATTACGCACAAAATTAAAATGGTGCACATTTCTTTTCAACAGTGACAAAAGCAAAGTGTCAAACATTCAGAGTGAATTTGACACTGCACATTTTTTTCCCCCCCATGAACTGCGTAACGGTTAAAATGATTACAAAATTGATTCTTCAAGGTCCTACTTTGGCTCAGAAAGGGGTTATGAAAGAGCCAGAAATAGCCTGGGAGGAACAATAAGGAAGCACTGGTAATAAACACAGTCAAGGTGGAAGAGAGAGAGAGCAAGCACTGTGTTCTGCTACTACTCATTTTCCATCATGAAGATTTCCCTTCCTCTCACTAAGAAAAAAAAAACAACAGATGAATGGGGTTTAAAAAAAAAAGGCAGCTGCAATGTGCTCTTATTTCATCTTCATCCATCCCTTTCATTCAAACTCCGTCATTTCGCACATTTTGTGCCTTTTCAAGCAAAGGGGCCATCTGCGTAGATGTCTTTCATTAATCCATCCATGCTTTTCTGCGTAACTTTGCCTCTCTCTTGCACAGCGCAGTAAAATGAGTAGGAGGACCATTCTGGTGTAAGAGGCCTCTTCTTGAGGCTCTGATGTAAATTCAACAACCTCCTTTTGAACAAGTGTTCAGCCCTTAATTAATTTCGCACAAAGTGCTAAAAAACGGGCCAGGCGCATCATCATGAGCATCATCACGAGCACCATCGATATCTGCATGTGATTGTACTGCTCTTCTAGTGGCCGCTTTGTGAATTTTGTGAGCCATGGGTCTTGAGAAGGGTGATAAGTGCCCTGTGCTGCATAATGTGTGCTTGAAGGTGGGGAAGAAATGACGCTCTTAAGTACTATTTGTTGTTGTGTGGTAAATATTGGTCATGGAAAGTTTGTTGAGACAAATAGAAGGAAACAAGACAGCAGCTAGTGTTCATGTTATAAATTTAATTTTAAAAAAAAAAAAGTATGCTTTAATTTAGTGTGCTCTTTTTAGCCTGCATTTTATAGTTCAAAAAGTCTGTGTTGTGAATCTGGTGTGCATTTCCATGTTTTTGAGTAATGAAGCAATGGGGAAAAAAAAAAAAAAAAAGCAAAGGGTTCACACACTCAACAGTGAAATGAATTATGCATTCATCAGCTGTGTGCTTGCTTCTGAGCTTTATAAACAAACCAGTATGACCTGAGCCACACTGCTCACCACTGACGGTTACAACGGAGTTTAACAGGAGAAAAAAATTAAACAATTTCAAAAATAAGGGTTAAAAACAAAAGAACAAGAGTTTTTTTCCCATCCCTCGCCATTTCTTAACTACATTCAACATCACAGTAATGAGAAACTGCATAAGAACTGTTGGCGCAAATGCTGGATTGAAGAATGCAAAGCAGCTATACAAAACCAAGTTGCAATACCAGTCAAAAGTTTGGACACACCTACTCATTCATAGGTATTTCTGTATTTACCATATATTATACATGTTTCATATTTTAGATTCATCAAAGTAGCCACTCTTTACCTTGACGACACTTTACACACTATAGATAGTTTTCACATGACGTCACAGAGTCGGGGATTCCCTGGTGGCGGCCATCTTGGAGGGCTAGCTTCCCGTACGGGTCACTGAGCACACATTGTAGCGCGCGAGTTACATTCATTTATATATTATTTACATTTATAGTTACATTACTACTATTTAAAGCTAGCAATGGTGCACACCTGTTGTATTCACGGCTGTCGTAATAGGTCAGATGATGAAGTCAAGCGGAGCTTTTATGGAATTCCCACTGTACGGGAGCACGAAGGCGAGCAAACAAACTCAGCATACAAAGGAGAAATCTATGGCTTGCGAGAATCAACCGCAAGGATTATCAGCCTTCCAAACACAGCAAAGTCTGCTCCGATCATTTTATAAGTGGTAAGTTGTTTAAATAAACAATCAATTGTGTTCAAGTTTGTTTTTGGAAACCAAAACATCATGTGAAAATCTCTGGAGAATGCCTAACTGGAACCGCTGAGTGTACGTTTACATTGTAATATACACTTAATATCGCTCGTTTGTCACGTTTCTATTTGAAACTTGTCACTTCACTCACGCAAGGGTCATTTTTGAAAAACATTTTAGGTCTATTCTGTATGATTTAATTTGTGTTTGGGATGCAAACAGCGCGCCTTTTGGCGGATGCCGCCTGAATCACGCAGATTTTTTTTTTTTAGGGGGGGGCGTTGGAGTGTCTGATTGTAATTTCAAAGTAAATTCTGTATTAAGATTACTAAATAAGCAAATCCGTTACAGTCCATGAAACAGGAAGTATAAGGATAAGAAAAAAAACAATTTAAATCGGGAAGCTGCGCACATTTGCGCAGCCCGAGCGGTGTGCAGGACTGCGCAAATGTGCGCAGCTTCCCGATTTAAACTGTTTTTTTCTTATCCTTATACTTCCCGTTTCATGGACTGTAACGGATTTGCTTATTTAGTAATCTTAATACAGAATTTACTTTGAAATTACAGACAGACACTCCAACGCCCCCCCTAAAAAAACCCCCGGATCTGCGCGATTCAGGCGGCATCCGCCAAAAGGCGCGCTGTGAATATATAAAGTTGTATATATCAGACAGCCTTTAAAGTTTGATGAAGTCAGTTTCAGGCTTTGGCAGTTTCAGGCTTCGGCAGCCCTGCATAGTCACTTGAAAATGCATCTGTGTCCACTTCGTAGGGGTCAATTCCCCTAATCAAGGCCAGTTTGGCTGCATACCGTTGTCGTGAGATGTCGTCTAATGTATCTATATACTTCTGTTTGCTTGATTTTGCCGACATTGATCTTTATTTTAGAAAACTGACTATATGACTTCATAAATTTGTCCGAGATAACGTAGCTGGTAGTGGCGATGGTCCGTTTTGTTTGACCTCCAAGATGGCAGCTGGGGGGCGTTCCCCGGAATGCTGTGACGTCAGTTAAAACTATTGGCATTATCTTAACCAGCTTCATGAGGGAGTCACCTGGAATGCTTTTCAATTAACAGGTGTGCCTCGTCAAAAGTTAATTAGTGCAATCTCTTGCCTTCTTAATGCATCTGAGATCAAACAGTAAATAATAAATAATAAAAATACAGTAAATAGCCCGATTCCGCAACTGTAGCAATCCACTGTGCAGGTGGGGGCATTGTCGAGCGCCGGTTTGTGAATGGAATGCCACGGGAGGTGAATGGCAAAACGATCAAACCCGAGTCTGATTAATGGTGATGGAAGATTACCGGTACATCCATATTATGTCAAGAACCGCTCAACTAAGTAAAGAGAAACGACAGTACAGTACATCATTACTTTAAGACACAAAGTGTCTTTTAAAGGACATGGGACATGAAACATAAATGCACGCTATATCAGTTTCTTTCCATTAAAAATATGAAATAATTGCATCAACAAATACAAAATTATCTATTAAATTCAGCAAAATCGTTATATTCGTGATGATTATATGGCATTTCTGCTCGAGCTCCGATATGCATATTTTACAACCGGAAGAGCCGCTGTCACGTGATCATACGTCACAAAAACTTTCGGGTACAGCACAAGCGGGTAGATGAATATTGAGAAGTGTGAATCGTGATGATGACGAATGCGACAAAATAGTTTTTGTGTCTTGGATGACAAGAAAATTGTTTCGTTTTTAGAGTGTTTAACGTACATTGAACATCATGGTGTATTGCGACCTCCCAGTCAGTCAGACGCGCTGTCACTCCTGTTAGCAATGTAGCTAGGCTCAGCATGGCCAATGGTATTTTTTGGGGCTGTAGTTAGATGCGACCAAACTCTTCCACGTTTTTCCTGTTTACATAGGTTTATATGACCAGTGACATGAAACAAAGTTCAGTTACAGAAATTGAAACGTGGCGATTTTCTATGCTATGAAAAGTCCGCACTATAATGACAGGCATACTAACACCTTCTGCGCGCTTCGACAGCGCATTGATACCTTCACTCGGAGTTGTACCATTATTTTTTAGACAGGGCGGACGGACCAGGGCATTCGCCCGCCTGGCCGTGCCCGACGAGGAGCGCTCTCGGCCGGCTTGGGAGGCAGACGGCAGCCCCTGCTGGAAGTGTGGTTTTACCATGGGCCTCATGCGGTAAGGATTAGTATTATAATTTTGGGTGTATCAATTATTGATTATCATAATTCTGACTCGTTTCGCCATTTTGAATGTTTTCATCTCGGACTCTGGAAGCATTGTATCTCAATCAATCTCGAAAAATATCAGCAAAAAAAAAAAAAACTAGCTCGCAACGGACTTTAGCTAGATCTATGATGAACTTTCAATGTATGATACAAAAATAATACTTCTTTCAACAGATCATTAGCCTTTGAGCAGAATTGTTTTTAACTTACCAGGATGTGTTATCAAGCCGACCGCTTTCAGTTTCATGGGGATTGAATGAACTCTCACTCTCAGAATCATCTGACCCGTCAGAATAAAGACAAGATCTATGTTCATGTGAATTTCCAGCTATCGGTTCGAATTGACAGGGTCTAACCTCACATCTCTGTGAAACATCGGGAATGTCACTGTCGATGGTGTCCATTTCGGTAACCTGTTTACATTAGATACCCAAGCGCTGGCTCCTTGAAAAGTTTGTGTGACATCATGGGTCACGTGACCGCTTAGCTAATTAACGAATCATTGTTTTACGCTGATGTATAAAAAAGTTGAATAATGTGATGATTTTCACATTTTTGACGCCCTGCAGTGATTTAGATGGCATTTCTTATGTCCTTTATACATAATTATACCCAGAAAAAAATCCATGTCCCATGTCCTTTAATGAATTGATATCAAGAAAAACCATTGAATTAGAAGGCGTGTCCAAACTTTTGACTGGTACTGTACGCTACAACAGATGCTCAGCTGCAGACTCGGAGGCTCAGCTAGACAGCGATCTATGAGATGATGAGCGTAATGGCTTTGATGGCCATATTAGCAGGAAAGCTTTGAAAACTGGTCTGTTTGAGCAGAATGTACAGATGAGGTGAGAGAGCTGGACAGACTATAGGACTAAAGCATCACTGCATTGATCTCTTTATGTAGAGACGAAGTGTGGGTAAATGCCGTTGCACCACTATCAACAGGCAGTCGAACAGCATTGTGGATAGTTTCAGAAAGTGACAATAGAGCACAGAACATGCCAGTGAAAATTTAAACAGAAATTCTGACTCAAATTTCATTACAAAGTAAATCTTGGATGTTACTGAAAATCACATCAATTATAAAAAGACATAAGATTGTTTTGAGTGGATTATTTTTTGTTCTTCAGCACCATTATCTTCATCTTAAACTCCTCGTTAACCGAAAAGGAGACCCTCTCGCACACCTGTTAAACAGCTTCTGCAATTATTAAGCTGCAGCATTAAATCAGCAGAGTTCTCAGTATTCAGCCAAAAACAGAAAAAAGGATCAGCATTTCCTTAATGCTTTTATCAACCAAATAAAAACATTAACAGCTTACAAAGACAGAACATCATTAAAAGGAATGATGTTTCAGGCGCTACCTTTGTTAAGGAACAAAGACAACATCCATGAGAGAAAAGTGACACTGCATGTTACTATGGCAACCGCACACTCGGCACCCAGCTCCCGTGTAATTACTTTAGCTCCACATCTTTTGTTTGAGAGGCACAGGAACACGTACCATTAGTCTCAAAAGCTGATTGAGTTCTAAAAACACCACAAATTGTGCCAAGTGATATGATAATACAAGCTAATATTGATATTGCGTAAAGCTACAGTATACTTTGAGATATCGTGGATATTGCAATACCCCCCCCCCCCCCCCCCCTTTTTTAAAATAATGACAAGCTGACGCTATGGCGTCACAGGAGTGCTATAAAAAAAAAAAGAATACATCTGTAAAATATTAAGAGAATAAATGTTCAAAAAGAATAAGAATATGAATTAAAAAAAAAACAAGAATTGGAAAATAAATGTAGAAATTACTTTTAAAAAATAAAGATTAAGAAAATAAAAGAACAGAGAGAAATAAAAAGCAATAGGGAAAAATAAAAAAAAAACAATAAGGAAAAGTAATAGGGAATAGCAAAAGCAATAAAGAAACACTGCATTCTGCATAAAATTTCTACATTTATTTTTGTATTCATTTATTTGTATTCATTTTCTTATTCTTTTTCTACATTTATTTTCTTATATTCTTTTACAGATTTATTCTTTTTATGGCACGCGTGTTACTCCATATGACTGAAATCTGGAAGCTGCTGATTTGATGTTAATATTTTGTAATTAATCTTGAATCTTTATCCAGAATTTTTACATTTTCCTCCATTTTAGTGTTAAAACTTTTTTTAAAAGATAAAAATTAAGTTTGTTAGAAAGAAAGACATTCGATAATGTACAAATCAAATGAAATATCTTCCAACGTTTTTAATTTTTTTTTAATTTCTTGGTGGTGCATATTGTGTATTCCACTGTTTCTGTTTAGAAAACTGGAGTTACAGATAGGGTTTTTTTTTTTTGCATATGTTAAGAGTTTCCCCTTCAGTGACTCCAGCTTATTTTCAATCATTGATCTACAAAACTTAAAGGAGTCTCTGAATTTGTTTGGAATTATAGGCTGGTCTTACCTCAGAGTTGTGGAGGTGGACGACCTGGGCTGCCTCCGGCCCTTTAAGGCACGCAGTTTGTCTCCTTGAGTCATGCTGAGACTGTTTTCACTGTATTCACCATTCTGTAAAATGAGTCAGACATACACTGCATAGTCACAGCCATGCGAAGCACCTTGACCTAAAACACTGCTTTCACTCCACCGAGCTCTCAAATGACCCCAGTTATTGACTGAACATTAGTAGCTTGCAGGAATTACAGACAAAATCCTGCTGGTGTGAAAAGTCTCTACCACCTTTCCACACGACTCGTACTTTTATGTACTCAATAACAAATAAACAAATGAATGACTTCCTCTGTTTAATAGGAGTGATGATAAAACTGCAAGGAGCCACTCAGTATTGAGCCTATAATATATATTTATTACACACACACACCGGATGCTACTGCAGTTGAATTCTTTCAAAAAAAATCCTTATCTAAACAATGAAAATTTCAATTTGACCACATACTTTGCCAAATGTATAATAACGGAAAAGTCCAAATACAAAAATTCAAGCTCTTGATTAATGCTGTGCATTATTCTGTGTCAAAATTGCATATTTCTTATTTGCCATGTGTTTAAAGTCGTCATTGGCCCAATCTGGACAGGATTTAATTTACACAGGGTGATTTCATATTTTACAGGTGCTCTTCTGTGATTTTATTTTCATCTGGATTGGCCATGTCAATGTTTTCCTCTGTCCCCCTCTGAGAAAATTACAGGCCAAATTGCTTACTTTTTCCACCAAAACACAGCAGTCCTCTGATAATTTTAGTCCAGATACACACGTCCTTGATTTTCTATGCAGACGTCACCTCAGGTTGAAAAAGCGATGTTTGACTGCTGCTACATGCCGTATTTAGTCTCGTAGTTTGTATATCAGTGACTCTCCTCCAGATATTAAACACTTCCCAAACAGAAAATGGATGCTTCTCGTATACTTTGTGATTATTGTTTTATTGTATTTTCATGTTGTTGCTGGAACTCTGGCTCACCCCAAACAGAAATAAGAGAAATCTATTTTCTACTTCAGTGCCTCTTTGACCATTTGGGCACCATGTTATAAATGATCAGCATGATTATATGATCATATGACAAAAACATCCAGGTTCATAGAAAATATAACCAACTAGAAACTCACAGTATTACAGGCATCTTCTTGATAAACTAATCCACTCCAAATAGGGCCAGTTCCTGTTTTTCATAATTAAACATCCAGGATTTTTTTTTTCACTATGATGGTATCATTTGAGTACCACTTTATCACATGGAATCAGTATTGCGATAAAGACAAACAAACATAAAAACCATATATGAAGTGTGAATTTGGACATGATTTTCATTTTGTTCATATATACTGCATGTGTGTATGATCACTTTTAATGAGAGCAAAGCAAAAGCATCTGAACAAAATCTGAGAAATCTGCTGCAGTCTGATAAATGAATGCCAAGGAGTGAAAGGAAAGCTTCTACCACTTCCTCTCACCTCTTCCATGCTGCCAGATCTGAAGACGCTGTTGCTGATGGTCAGGTCATCCATGCTAGAGATGAGGCGAGGAACACTGGTTTCCACACACATCCGCGATTTCTGCTGCTTTGAGCGAAGTGCATCTCCTTGAGCCCACAGATTCGTCTGCTTCCTACACAACAGCAGAACAAAGAGACATGGACAGAACAAAAGAATACAAAGAAAGATGGAAGAAGAACAGAGAGTAGACAGAAAGGGAGAAGGTCATTAATTTTTCACAAGTGTGATAAAATAAGGAATAAAACACTCAGTGTTGTGCTGTTACAGTAAAATAATCAATTTAGTAATTGGACAGAGTTACTGTAACCACCCTGTAATTGATTATTCTCCTCTAACAGCACGTTTTTATTCCATTATACCACTGCAATGATTACAATTTATTTATTGAAGCTACAGCACGTTTTTTATCCATTTATAGTTTATAACATTGTAGTTTATAACATTTAATGTCGTGGAACACCACTTGCATCACAGTAATCATTCCCTCACCCATCTCTCTCTCTTTTTATTTTAAGCTAATAAGCATACATGTCAACCTATACGGAATGTCCGTATTTTATACGGATTTGATTCAATAAATGTAGTATACGGGCGTATAAATAAAGTTATACGGATTCTTTAAAAAAAACTTCAATATTTATTTAGAGCTATAATCAATTCCCACGATAAAAGAGCGCATAACAATTCCCATGATAAAAGAGCGCATAACATTTACAAACGTACTGTACACCACAGACAGCCAGTAAAGAGTCTTATGAAATCGCGCGTTATCTTGTGGTAGCGAGACTTCGTTCCACTTTTGATCCCGCCAACCGTGAAGTCATAGACATATAAACATAGACGCCGCCTTCTGCGTAGAATCATACGTCATCCTCGCCGCCATATTGGATGTGGCAATCTCCAACCGTCTCTGGTATAGCGTCTAGACAGTAGCCGAGAATAAAGATGCCTCATTCATGTGCTGCGTTTAACTGTACCAACAGGTTTACCGTCCAAACGAGATCACATGGGATTACCTTTCACAGGTGAGACTGGAAAAATACTTTTCATTGTATTTGGTCATTATAACGTAATTTTATGAAGAGATTTTCCTGACTTTGTGGCTAATATGAAGTCTCGTGCATAATAGCCGCTCGGTGAAACCTGTCTCCAAACAACGAAGTATTTCCTTCGTAACTACGCTGATAACACTGTGTTTTTGTCAAACATTGGAGCTTTGTATTCATTCTAAAGGTTTACTGTTCTTAATATTGAATAAAAAGTAACTGGGATATATCATTGTTAATTATCATTCAAATTTTAGGTAAATTATTTTAATTTGCATCTTATACGGATTTTATAAGGGAAATACGGATTTTGGAGGTTGGTTATACAGGTTTGATTGACCAAAGGTTGACATGTATGAATAAGCCACAGCTTGTTAGGATACTGGCGGCACGGTGGTGTAGTGTTTAGCACCGTCGCCCCACAACAAGAAGGTTCCGGGTTCGAGCATAGCGGCTGGCGAGGGCCTTTCTGTGTGGAGTTTGCATGTTCTCCCCGTGTCCGCGTGGGTTTCCTCCGGGTGCTCCGGTTTCCCCCACAGTCCAAAGACATGCAGGTTAGGTTAACTGGTGACTCTAAATTGGCCGTAGGTGTGAATGCGAGTGTGAATGGTTGTTTGTGTCTATGTGTCAGCCCTGCGATGATCTGGCGACTTGTCCAGGGTGTACCCTGCCTCTCGCCCAAAGTCAGCTGGGATAGGCTCCAGCTTGCCTGCAACCCTGCACAGGATAAGCGGTTACGGATAATGGATGGATGGATTGTTATAATACTGAGAAACCACAAATGCCTTCACTTAAAGGTACAGTTTTACCTCTGAATGTCACAAAGCTCTGACCCTGGAGTTGTACCGTTTTAATCCATTTATGTGAAGCGTCCACTCTATCCAAGTCCCTTTGAATGAGTTGTTACAATAGGAAGGATAATTGTTATTAGAGCGAGCACATTAAAAATAAACCTCTGACCTACAGCTGCAGTATTGTCAGAGCTGCTGTTTGTGACCAATCTCAAATACCCTACAGAATGCTCTACATCTTTCCAGCTTTGATTCAAGCATCACTTCAGTGATGGAAGTCTGCTTTAACTCAGCACTGACAGAACCAAACCCTGAATGGACCACGTGTGTATGTGGCTGTGTGTGACAGTATGACTGACCAACACACGCAGGCGTGCGCGCGCACACACACACACCTCTTGAGTTTTGGTTGGACACAGGCCCCAGTATGTACAGTAATGAGCTAATTAAGCACTCGCTCTCACTCAGATTTTACGTCATCTCACCCACAGCATTCAAGATTCAAATTTGTCATATACACAATAACAGACACAGCGGTTTATTATTGGGTAATGAAATTCTTATTTTGCAACTGCCTGACCAAACTACGCTTACCAATATAAAAAGAAAAAAAAAAAAAAAAAAATATATATATATATATATATATATATATATATATATATATATATATATATATATATATATATAATATGAAATATAAAATATAAAGTGCATATGGAATGCAAAATATAAAGGTAGAGTGAAAAATGAAGATAACATTAAAAAAAAAGAGAGGCAAACAATGTGCAAACATAGAGGTAGAATACTGTGCAATGTCTTTAAAAAAAAAACAAAAACCTGTGATCTACATCTGCATTGCTTCTTCCTCTCCCCCATAGAGGAGTTTATTTTCCTACACTTTTGCTCAATAGCCTTCCCCGGCAGCAGTAGGACCAAAGCCAAGGAGTAGACCTCGGTTCTTATGAGAAAAAAGACACAAAGTTCATGAGGACACATGATAAAAAAAAAAAGGGAGTGTTACTTTCTGAAAATACAGATTTCCTCCGTGCTTCTGGAGAACATTCCACTTCTGCCTGGAGCTTTATGCGCTTACTCACTTTCTGCTGCTGTGTTGGCCATAAAATTTTCCCAAGAACAGTTTACGTCCAAGGCTGCACGGTGGCGTAGTGGTTAGCGCTGTCGCCTCACAGCAAGAAGGTCCTGGGTTCGAGCCCCGTGGCCGGCGAGGGCCTTTCTGTGTGGAGTTTGCATGTTCTCCCCGTGTCCGCGTGGGTTTCCTCCGGGTGCTCCGGTTTCCCCCACAGTCCAAAGACATGCAGGTTAGGTTAACTGGTGACTCTAAATTGACCGTAGGTGTGAATGTGAGTGTGAATGGTTGTCTGTGTCTATGTGTCAGCCCTGTGATGACCTGGCGACTTGTCCAGGGTGTACCCCGCCTTTCGCCCGTAGTCAGCTGGGATAGGCTCCAGCTTGCCTGCGACCCTGTAGAACAGGATAAAGCGGCTAGAGATAATGGATGGATGGATTATTTCATATCCAACTTGATAATTGAAACCCAGTGTTTATTGTTAACATAAACATAACCTATGATTAAGAAATAGTCAATGGAACAAGCATTTAAAATGGAATATTTAGTCCAGGTGACAAACATAACAGATGAACACCAAGAATTTCTCCCTTTCATAATTTTAACTACATTATTTCTTTTGACTATTAACTAGTAACTGCAGTATACCAGTTTTTTGGTGTCCACTTGTAACTAATTTGTAACTTCGACTAAAGACTGTAATTTCCATCAGCATAGGAAAAACAAAGAAAACGCACTGTGGTAGCGAGGATGTGGTCAAGTGTCAGCTGTGAACGGCAAAGAGTCAGGCTGAACCAGCAGGTAACATGTAATGAGTTACGCCCGTGTCTAGTTACTGGCTGTCCATTAACGTGCGTCTCTGTGTGTCTTGCAATTGGGAGAGTGAGTTGTGTTCCCTAATGCGTGTGGTGTGTATATTTAGGAAGTCACTGAAAAGTGAAAAGGGTGAAATAATAAAATACCCCTTGAACTGTCACGCCTGTCTCAGAGTTCCTCATTACCCCAGCATAACGAATCGTTACACCCACCCTCAATTCAGGATCTCGGTGTGGTCTCCTCAACCCCTGAATGCAGCAAGTTAGCTTGTTGCTAACAAAGGCCACATTTGTCCCCCCCCCCGTTAGCTCGACACACACAGAGGTTGAAAAGAAAATGATTCCAGTGGAGTTCTGAATTCCCATAATAATTTGATAAGTCTCCTTCACCAAAATAGTCATCCACAAGCGCTCTCGCTCTCATTTAAAATAAAGGAAATTGTGCTGTGTTATCAGCTACTGAGATGAAGTTAAAAAGAATTATGGGAAATGAACATGCAAGATAAGAAAAAAAAAAGTACTGGAATGCAATTAAAGCTCATAGGCCACTCGGCGCTATGAAAATAAGACATGAGACAAACAAACCGCTTGAGTTGAGTCCACTTCCGTTTATTTTCAGTGCCGTTCGGCTTGATTGCAGACGTGCGTTCAGGAATTTCCAAAGAAAAAACGTGCCTTATTGTTTGTGCAGTGAACTGTAACAACGGGACCGGTTCAGGAAGAAGTTTTTACCTTTTTCTGAGAGAGGAGAAGAGTCGGAGAGAGTGGATTGGCTTTTTCTGGAAGAGGAGAAGAGGTGGAACGAGAGGATTGGCTTTTTCCGAAAAAGGAGAAGAGGCGGAGTGAGTGTATTGGCTTTTTCTGAAAAAGGAGAAGAGGCGGAGCGAGAGGGTTGGCTTTTTCCGAAAGAAGAGAAGAGGTGGAGCGAGAGGGTTGGCTTTTTCCGAAAGAGGAGAAGAGGCGGAGAGAGTGGATTGTGCGCGTGAAGCCAGAGGGTTGTTTTTTTCCGGAAGAGGAGAAGAGGCGGAGAGAGTGGATTGTGCGCGTGAAACAAAATCAGGCAGTCAAAGAAGAAACAGAACAGCAACGCTCAAGCAAAAAGGAGAAGATTGGAGGTAAACATTTTTACTTTTGCTTGCAATTGACATGTCAAGAATCCTGAGGGATCCTGAACAATCATTGTGGAAATGAGACAAAGGGATATTTCCTCGCTCAGAGTAGGCTATAAATAGTATAATACCGTGGATGGCAGGCTAATGTGGCCTACCGGCGCACTGTCCAGTAATCGTTACCTATATCCACTAGGGAGGGCGGTTTAATTATTCTTCAAAAGGGCTCTTATTTAGTATTACGACGAAAGTAGGAATTTATCATAACTACCAGGATAAATCGTTTGGGCAAGAGTCTTGTTGAGGTCCAGGGTCACCGCGATCAGAGTCGCTGTCCGATTTCGAGGCCGCACAGTCAAACCAGTGAGCCACATTCACCGATTGCTTTGCAACGGCCATAGGTTCATACATATATGGTTTCACCTCTCGATATTCAATTTGGAAAGTTCCTACTTCAAAATCGCCATCGCTTTCAGACATTTTACACAACCTCTCACGACCAAAGTCCGTACACGTGTGCTCAGTTCGCAAGTAAACACAGAACTGCTCCCAGTCTGTTTGCCTTAAATGACGTCACGACGACGGTCCCCTGGCGGTGAAAGTGCGCATAAGTGAGATGTAAACAAACCTTCGGAAATTGGGCAAAACAGTATATTTTAACCATTTTATTCAATTTTAGGGTGCAAATTAGACACTAAGAAGATTGAACTCGCTTTCTGGGTCGTTCTTCTAGACAATAAAGTTGATATGCTACGTTTCACCTCCAACCATTGCCTAGGACCTTTAAGGCTAGATTATACTTGGTGCCTGCACGTATTCTGCAGTCATTTGGAGCACAACTTATGTCCTCAGAAATGTCCAGTACATATCTGTGTGGTGCAATACCATTGCAGACAGTGGGGGCAGTCGAGTACCATGACACGGTCTCTAACTGACTAAACAAACTAGTGTTATATGCCTTACATTTCACACGTGGCGGCACGATGGTGTAGTGGTTAGCGCTGTCGCCTCACAGCAAGAAGGTCCGGGTTAGATCCCCGTGGCCGGCGAGGGCCTTTCTGTGCGGAGTTTGCATGTTCTCCCCGTGTGCGCGTGGGTTTCCTCCGGGTGCTCCGGTTTCCCCCACAGTCCAAAGACATGCAGGTTAGGTTAACTGGTGACTCTAAATTGAGCGTAGGTGTGAATGTGAGTGTGAATGGTTGTCTGTGTCTATGTGTCAGCCCTGTGATGACCTGGCGACTTGTCCAGGGTGTACCCCGCCTTTCGCCCGTAGTCAGCTGGGATAGGCTCCAGCTTGCCTGCGACCCTGTAGAACAGGATAAAGCGGCTACAGATAATGAGATGAGACATTTCACACATATGCACTGTTCTGGAGAGTAACTGGGTACGAACTGGTTTTTATACTACATTTAGTGGTTGAATTTTTAAAACATCTCTTGTCGCCTTCGAACTTACCGAAGGGTGTGTCTGAGAACCAGTCTTTTCAATTTTCTAGTAAAATTAGGTTAGTTTTCTATTTGATGTGCAGCTCATGAGAACAGTCATGATGACACTGCTGTTTTGGCTCTGATGTTCTACTTAGTGGATCTTGCTTTTAAATCATCCAGATGTACATAAAATATGCAGACTAGTGTGTGAACAGTTGCCGGTATTTATGCATGTGTACACAAACTGGCCTTTAGACTGAAAATTCTACAAAACTTCAAACTCAAGAATATCCCGATTCAAAAAATAATTCTCCAATTCTTGGGAGCTAATTCGCACAAAATTCATAAGTAATCCTTCGATGCTACTTACTCTTCGAGGAAGTGCTGTTGGGGTCCAATGATGGAGCCAGGTCTGCAGATACGGATCCAGGCGATGGTTTCAGCTGCAGTGAATCGGTAGTGTTTCATCAGGTAGCAGCCAATCAGCGTGCCTGTCCTGCCCAAACCAGCTGGGAAATGAACAAAACATCAAAAGTTGAGCAACATGATAACTTGCTAAGGAGTACTTACAGGAAATTGAAGCAAAGGTTCAGTCTGGATTTGTGAGTCATATGTCAAGTCACATACTGTAGTGTTGCAGAAGGTTTGATATATTGCAGCAGAATATAAACTGGAGTAGATTACAAAGTAGAAGCAGCCCACACGTAAACTCGTATCACATACACCAGTGTGCCAGCTGCTTGCAGATATACACTAATTGTCAGATGTTCTCGACCTTGTTTTGTCAGTGAAAAGGGACCAGCAGATTTTAGAGATGTTACCAACAACATTGGTAGTTGCAAGGAAGTCTCCAGAGATGAAGCGTGTGAACACTGTAGCTGCTGAAAATTAAAGTCACTAAGCAACAGGAACAAAAATAGCTGTTTGATACTAAATGCCGTGCTTAAAAATGTCATTTAATAGACAAAATCTGCTTCATACATTAGAGCACAAAAAAGCGTAAATTAAAAATCAGTATACTATAATTATTTATAATTCCATTATTCTAAGTCCTCTCGATGTTCCTTCCTCACATCATCTCGAGGGTACACCCTGAGTGCCTGTAGTGAATTATCACACGGGGGCTGTTTTATGATGTTATCAGATATTCATTCGTTCATACTGTAATAAATTAGCTAAATATTCAGGCATTACTTTTGTTATAATACACAGGGCCAAATTACTCAATTCTGATTGGTTGATCAAGGAGGGCTTTTTTCTTTAACACGAGACCGTATTTCTGAAATGCTATTGGCTAGTTCATTGCTTGGTTACGGTTACAAAAATGAGCAAATTTTGTCAACAAAATGGCTTTTGGAAAGAAGTTCCAATAAAATTTTGTAAACCGCTTTGAAAATCCTCGTGTCGTGTCGCCATGTCATGATGAAAGACGCTTTAGAAGCTGATTCAAACGTGCAAGATAGTCTTGCGCCCTGACTGATTCAGAAAACGTGAATGACAAATGTTGTGAACTTGAATGGCTTCCGAAGTATGAATTTGGCCCTATGTATTATAAACAAGTAATCGTATGGTTCCTTGTAAAATTAAGGATCAATTTCACTCATGAAATTAATCCTTAATTTTACTCGGCCCCATACGATTACCTATACAAACTGACTTCCTCACATTCTGCGTGACCTATCCTTTTGTAAACATTAAGAAACCGCACCCGTGCAATACTGAACTACAGGCAAAGAATGAGGCGCTGTGTCAGAGACCAGAAGAGGAGAAAGGTACAACAATGGCTCTAGAAACAGTCATTTTCTACAGTTATTTTACAGTTATTGAGGTAAACAGACAGGTGTATCTCTGCAGGGATCGTTTCCATGTTGTCAGACACTTATAATATTAAGAGCCTGTCAGCAGTGAAAACAAGCACTTTACTTTGATGCGGATGTTTGCCTGAAAGGATTACGCTGTCTAGCTGGTTTTGTGGTTGTGTTCTAACTCAATACTGGACTGATTTTAATCGGTTTTGTCCATAGTACATATCTGAATCCAAAGAGACGGGAAAATAGGGCCCAGGTTAAAAACTCCTGAATCTTTCCTTTAAGGTACACGTGCTAAATAATTTTTTTTTGCCCAATCGGTATAGCCAGCATCTTATTTAGACATAAAGCTAGTAACCGATGACTGCGAGTTGGCCTAATGGTTAGCATGTCTGCTGCTTGATTGGGAAATCGCAAGTTCTACTCGTGGTTGGGTCATACCAAAGACCATCATAAAAATGGTACCTACTGCCATCTGGCAAGGCACGCTACAATACAGATGTGAGTGGAGAGTCAAAGTCTCATGGTTACCAGAGGACTAGCCCCCCACTGTAACCCTAGCTGTATAGGCGAGAGGCTGAGGGCTATGGAAACGGAGATCGGCACGACCCAATGCACCCGATTGCATGGTGTGGGAAGGACTTTAGACTAGTAACAGATGAGCTACTGTACATCTACAAAGAGCATCTGTAAAATATGCTTGCCTAATTAACTAATAACATGTACGTAAAGTAGAGCCCTGCACTCCCGCGGGACCCGACGCAAAGCAGTGCGGCGCGGGACAAATTTTGAAAGCTCATTGCGGGCGCGGGCGGGAGGGGGAGTGCACAATGCAGGAGCGGGCGGGAGAGGTGATAAGCTGCAGTCCCGCTAACTAAAAACGTGTTTAAAATAAAATTTATAAAATTACTGCACTGAACGTGAGCTGTAGATATTTATGCTCAAATCCACTCAAAGTAGGGGGCGGGGCACCATCACGCTGCGTCTTTAAATTATATGAATTTCTTATAGGCCTACTTGTATTTCCTAGAATGTAAATGTGAGGAGTGACACATAAGCTATGTGCAATGTATAATATTCCTAATATCCACTGTAGATTTTGGTAGGTGTGTTGGGTCTCTCTGTAAAGCCTCAGCTGCGCATGCCACCTGGCAACGCACACCCTCGCTACGCGCGCTAGGTGAAGGATCGGTCAGTGGAGAGCTCAGCTAAGCTCAGCATGTTTAATTCCCCAAGCCAATGACAAAAATTTTCGTGAGAAATAACGCGAACGTCTGCATCATGCGGGATTTGCAGGCGGGAGCGGGATAAAATATGGCAGGCGCGGGCGGGAGCGGAACTGAAAATCATAATTCTTTGCGGGAGCGGGACTGCACAATGCGGGAGCGGGACTGAAAATTATGTCCCGCGCAGACCTCTGACGTAAAGTATGGGAACTTTTGACTATAGTTGACAAGAATTGCCATTTAATAATATTTTCAGATTTAGTTTTTGTGGTTTGTTACATTCTAGAAAGATCAGGAAAGTTTGTTGGACATGTTACCATAATCTACTATGAAGCTAAAATGCACAAAACAAAACAAAAAAAAGGAAAAATGGAGCCCTTCAAGTTGTTTCATTATAATTGATTTTCAGTTAAAATAGTCCTTGATAAATTCACATATGTAGGTGTCCAGGTTGTAAATTCCTTCGAGAATCTTTTTAGGGCAAACTCTGAGCCTCTCCCTACTAGAACCAAACAAGATCTAAAGCACTGGTCGCTACTTCCTTTATCTCTAGCTGGACATGTTAATTCAATTAAAATGAACATTCTCCCCAAATTTTCATCTCTCTTTCAATGTATACCAGTTTATTTAACAAAATCATTTTTCCGAAGATTAGATGGGGTAATATCTGAGTTCCTTTGGCAAGGACGGGCTCCAAGACTTCATAAAGTGTACTTAGAAAGACCAAAGAACCTAGGAGGACTTGCGCTCTCCAACTTTCAGTACTACTACTGGGCTTACAAATCTACGTGCGTTACATCACTGGTTACAGGTTGACAACCCAAACGATACTGCTGCTTGGCTGAAGATTGAATCAGTCTTTTATAAACCATCATCGCTCCCAGCACTCTTATATCCTTTAGGAAACTCTCCTACTATACACTACGTTAAAAATATTTTAGTTAAATCTACCCTCAGAATCTGGACGCAATTTAAAAGGCATTTTAGCATATAGTCTTGATTGCCCCATGCCCCCATTCAACAGAACCATTCTTTCCCTCCATCACTAATGGACAAGGCTTTCTCAGCATGGGCACAAGCAGGTATCACTTCTTTCAGTGATGTGTATATTGGTGGAACTTTTGCCTCGTTTCAGCAACTAACAGATGTCCTTTGAATAAAAGTAATTTTCAGTATTTGCAGATCCATAGCTTTGTCCAAGCCAAAACTTCTAACTTTCCTTTTAAACCAGAAAATACACAAATAGATACATCTCTAAAACCAGTCCATAGTGAAAAGGGCATATCATCCTGTATGTATAGTAGGATTTGCTCTGAATACAACCATACGTTATCTTCCACTAAGAATCTCTGGGAACGGGATCTTGGAAAGGTGCTTGATGAAGACATTTGGGAGAAAATCTTGTATTGAGTACATTCCTCCTCTTCCTGTACCAAACACGGTCTCCTACAGTTTAAGATTCTCCACCGTAGGCACTGGAGTAAGGAGAAGCTCTCGAAAATATACCCACACACAAGCCCCCTTTGTGATCAATGCATCAAGCCCCAGCCTCTTTAATACACATGTCCTTATCTTGCCCCTCTCTCCACAACTCGTGGACTGAAATCTTCAATATTCTATCTACTATTTTAAATGTACCTTTTGACCCTATTCCAGTAACTATTTTGTTTGGTGTGCTACCCTCTACCCTACTGATGCCTAAATATAAAGGCTGACTTCATAGCATTCACCACTCTATTAGCTAGGAAGATTCCCATCTTACTGAGATGGGAATCTTCCACTCCACCAACAGTCTTTCATTGGTTAAGAGACCTTTTGTCCTATTCCCAGCTAGAGAAGATGAGGGCTACGTTGCATGGCTCCACCACAAAATTTTACAGGATATGGAACCCTTTTCCTGAATTTCTGGAATCAATTCAGTTCCCCTCTGCCACTTTATAAATCTATATAGTTGTCATCTATATAGTTTATTAGTGTAGATAACACTGCACAAACCCACCTCCTTTCTACCTCCTTTGTAAGCAAAGCTTCTTTTATGTTGGCCATAATATTATTCACCAGGGGCGATTCTAGCATCTGATCTTTGGGGGTGCTTAGCCCCCAGAGCTGACAGAGGCACCTGGCTTGAACGACAGTGTTTCCACGTTTATTCCGCATTTAGACAGACTTAACTAGACAAGAAGACTAGACTAGACAATTCTGCAATGTTTTAACAGAAGCTGACCCAATAAACTATGATATCTACACATTTACAACCACTGACAAATATTTACGTTATATTTTTAACAAGACCTACTACTGCATTTGTAATGTTGGAGCTATTCATTTTGAACAGTGGTAATTGTTAATTAATGTGTTTTTGTGTTTTGTGTAATAATAGTGTGTATTATTATGATTTTACATTAGTTTACATTAGTAAACGCTATGTTACATTAAGTACAAAAGTATCTCGATATGGATGATAAATGTCGTTTTTATCATTCTGTTCATAGACCAGGGAACATCAATATTGCATTATGCATATTATTGTGTTGTGTTTAACAATTGTAACTCCAGTCCGTATCTTCACATCTCGCTATGCCAATAATACTCAGGTGCTACTTCGAGTTCCTCATCGGCGTGGAATCCAGTAAAAAAAAAACAACAAAAAAAAACACCATGTCGTAGCAAGCACTCGCGCGGACAGGCAACCCAATCAGAGGGGACGCAAGGAGGAGAGGTATTTTACTGGCCATAGAACTCACATAACAGGTGAATTCAAGAACACACACACACCCGCGCTGCCGCGCACACATTCATTGCGCAGTGCGCAAGGGCACTTATTTCTGAAAATTACGTCCAAAAGCAGTGTTTTTGAGGGTGCTGAGCTAGGGGGTGCTGAGCTCGTTTTGGGGGGTGCTTGAGCACCCCCAAAAATAGGCTAAACACGCCCCTGTTATTCACAAAGGCCCCTTTTTAATTATTTTATTTATTATTATCGTCTGTTTTTTGTTTGTGTGTCTAATTTGTAATCTGTATTACGTCTGTTAGTGTACAGTGGGGCAAAAAAGTATTTAGTCAGTCACCAATTGTGCAAGTTCTCCCACTTAAAAAGATGAGAGAGGCCTGTAATTTTCATCAGAGGTATACCTCAACTATGAGAGACAGAATGAGAAAAAAAAATCCAGAAAATCACATTGTCTGATTTTTAAAGAATTTATTTGCAAATTATGGTGGAAAATAAGTATTTGGTCAATAACAAAAGTTCATCTCAATACTTTGTTATAGACCCTTTGTTGGCAATGACAGAGGTCAAACGTTTTCTGTAAGTCTTCACAAGGTTTCACACACTGTTGCTGGTATTTTGGCCCATTCCTCCATGCAGATCTCCTCTAGAGCAGTGATGTTTTGGGGCTGTCGCTGGGCAACACGGACTTTCAACTCCCTCTAAAGATTTTCTATGGGGTTGAGATCTGGAGCCTGGCTAGGCCACTCCAGGACCTTGAAATGCTTCTTACGAAGCCACTCCTTCGTTGCCCGGGTGGTGTGTTTGGGATCATTGTCATGCTGAAAGACCCAGCCACTTTTCATCTTCAATGCCCTTGCTGATGGAAGGAGGTTTTCACTCAAAATATCACGATACATGGCCCCATTCATTCTTTCCTTTACACGGAGCAGTCGTCCTGGTCCCTTTGCAGAAAAACAGCCCCAAAGCATGATGTTTCCACCCCCATGCTTCACAGTAGGTATGGTGTTCTTTGGATGCAACTCAGCATTCTTTCTCCTCCAAACACGACAAGTTGAGTTTTTACCAAAAAGTTCTATTTTGGTTTCATCTGACCATATGACATTCTCCCAATCCTCTTCTGGATCATCCAAATGCTCTCTAGCAAACTTCAGATGGGCCTGGACATGTACTGGCTTAAGCAGGGGGACACGTCTGGCACTGCAGGATTTGAGTCCCTGGTGGCGTAGTGTGTTACTGATGGTAGCCTTTGTTACTTTGGTCCCAGCTCTCTGCAGGTCATTCACTAGGTCCCCCCGTGTGGTTCTGGGATTTTTGCTCACCGTTCTTGTGATCATTTTGACCCCACGGGGTGAGACCTTGCGTGGAGCCCCAGATCAAGGGAGATTATCAGTGGTCTTGTATGTCTTCCATTTTCTAATAATTGCTCTCACAGTTGATTTCTTCACACCAAGCTGTTTACCTATTGCAGATTCAGTCTTCCCAGCCTGGTGCAGGTCTACAATTTTGTTTCTGGTGTCCTTTGACAGCTCTTTGGTCTTGGCCATAGTGGAGTTTGGAGTGTGACTGTTTGAGGTTGTGGACAGGTGTCTTTTATACTGATAAGTTCAAACAGGTGCCATTAATACAGGTAACGAGTGGAGGACAGAGGAGCCTCTTAAAGAAGTTGTTACAGGTCTGTGAGAGCCAGAAATCTTGCTTGTTTGTAGGTGACCAAATACTTATTTTACCGAGGAATTTACCAATTAATTCATTAAAAATCCTACAATGTGACTTCCTGGATTCTTTCCCCCATTCTGTATCTCATAGTTGAAGTGTACCTATGATGAAAATTACAGGCCTCTCTCATCTTTTTAAGTGGGAGAACTTGCACAATTGGTGGCTGACTAAATACTTTTTTGCCCCACTGTATATGTATATCCAAGTTTAACATGAGTGTACTTCTTGAAATCTGGCCTAAGTCAATGTTTATAAGTTTGTTCTTTTACTGCCACCTTCATCCTGACATTAACATTCTGTTTGTATGATCATATGTGCACAATTTTATTTTATTTTTTTTACTGTGTACTGTCAATTGTAATAATGATAAACCAATAAAAAGAGTTGGTAAAAAAAAAAAAAAAACATTTTCAGGAAGGATTTTCATTTAATAATGAAGCATGAGGAGAAATATGTGAAATTAATGAATGTACAGCTCTACAAATAAAAGGATATTGTGCATCTCCTATATCTGTTGTGTTAAAAAAAAAACCACATTTGCTCATTCTGAATAACGTATTTCTATTCAGTTACATCCCCAATGTAAAGATATAACCGTCCACAACATGAATCATTTTCAATTCCATCCAGAACGCTGTCATTAAAACCAGCACAGAGCACCATCGCCCGATCAGCTGCTCATGTTTCTGATCCAGCTGCGCCACCATGTGGCCATGTCATGAACAGAAAAACAGGATAAACTAAAGTGTGAGGCCTTTAAGAATCCTCTCACCTTTGCAGTGGACAGCGACGGCACCATCCGTGCTCTCGCAGATATGCAGAAAGCGGCGCATGATGATATCGCTGGGCGTGCTGCCGTCCACAAAGAACAGGTCATAGTGGTCAAAGCCAGCATCTGTGAAGCGCTTGGCATCATAGATCTTCTTGTTGAGGCGGACGATGGTGGTGATGTTGTGCTTACGAAAGTATGGGAAGTAAGCCTCGGGGGCATGGAGGGGATAGCCTGCATTAAACAAAAAGATTTTTTTAAAATAGATTTAAAATAAGAGAAAATGTATCGTACCAAACCTGGTAAAGATTACATACTGGATATGATTGAATAGAAATTTGCCAATTTTTTTCTTGCATTTTCTACTTTAAGTTTTATTTTTCAGTTATTCACCATTAAAGCATGGAATTTGTAACTAATTTGATGCTAATAGGAAAGGTTATGAGAGTGAGGAATCAATGTGGCCCCATCAGCAGAGTATGAGAGTTTAAAAGGGGTTAAACTGGGTAATTTATTGCACTAAGAGCTCAATCCAACAATCGGCCATAGTACACCGCAACCCCACTATAATGAACTCTTTTACTGCAAACTTTCGTATTTAACAAACGGGCCTGGAATTTGGTCATTTTAGGGGCAAGGCCACTTGGTCTTTTGCGCTGTCAATTTTTTGAGGGCACGAAGGCCAAAAGCCAGGGCACCAAGGCCATAAAATAAAACAATGATTTTAAGTTCACGTTTATAATGAATTTAATTTAAGGACTAATGACTCTTCTGAGGAAGATTGGAGTCCCAGTCAAAACTATCAAGCAGGTAAAGAAACATCTCCTACACTATTATGTCTGAAGATAAGAAAATATTGAGCACATCTAAACTTATCAATCCATCACTCACTTCAAAAATTGTAAAACTTAAACCTATATCCTCCCATAATTTTTGTTCAATTGACACTGAATGTGCAAGAGCATCTTCAGACTGTACTACTACGCAGATTTTTGATGAATCAAAATTGAGCCTGGAGTTTATCAAAATGTTTGACTGTAAATGGAACGTATACTAGCATGCAGGCTACTGATTAACCCATAAGAGCCCAGACCGATTTCTCAATCAAGGAAAATTATTGAGGAAATAAAATGAACTAAACAGATGACAAAGAAAACATTTCTGACCTTTTATTTTTTAAAATGGCACTTTCATGTCTCAAGATCTGAAATATTAAATTGCAAATTTGCAGAACACTGCAACACTATTACACCGTTAACCCCAAAGTTCATTCTATGCAAACAGTTTGAGTAAATACCACTTTTAAAGATTAGTTTTATTGCATTACTTAAACAGTGATTATATGAAGAGTATATGAGAGTCATTGGGTGTACTCATTTTTGTAATTTAAACAAACTTAAACTATCATGTTTTACCTCAGGCCACAGTGCTGCCCTGCCGTGATTGGCTCAAAACTCAAGACAAGTCTGTGCTTGCTTGGCATAATTATTACTGGGGGGTAAATGAATAAAAGTAAATGTTAATGTAATGACGCCAAAAACAGTGAGATAAAATCTCTTGCGATGGTGATCTCGTCAAGATGGCAGCAGTTACACTCCGGTTAAATAGCAAAAAGAAACATACAATACTAGTAACAAAACAATGCTAACTGCATAGATTAAAAAAGTGGCTATGAACAGACAACAGCACATATCACGCATCATATTACGGCAGGAACAAGCAGTAGTAACACCCATGACCTTACGCTTAAAGCTCGACAAAGGAAAAACTTGACAGCAAGCTAATTAGCATTTGTTACCGGCTACAGTCAGTACTCAGCACGTTAAAAGTGGGTCAACGTTGTAACGACATAACGTTACTGTACAAGCAATGCTTATTTAACGGTAACAAACTTAAGCCCTATATGTTGAAATTCCTATCTTATTCGTTCGTTAATTTATCACACAGTCTTACCTCAGTCAACTTCTTCCCTCCTTCTGTGAAAATTCAACGTCTCAGACGCAGACACAAGTGGGCATTCTTGTTTACAAGATGCCACATCTGAGTCACTGACAAATCCTGAATTTCTGTAAAGACAACTGTCCAGAGATTTATAAGCACGCAGTGCTTCACCACTGAACAGCGAGGGAAAGTTAATGAGGTAATTATACACATCCGGGTATTCCGCTGGCAGTTCAAAATCCGGTCGTGAAAACTCCGTCCGGTAAGCCATAAGGGTCACTAATCTGTAGATCGTTTATTTTAGACATCTCATTATCTCTAGCCGCTTTATCCTTCTACAGGGTCGCAGGCAAGCTGGAGCCTATCCCAGCTGACTACGGGCGAAAGGTGGGGTACACCCTGGACAAGTCGCCAGGTCATCACAGGGCTGACACATAGACACAGACAACCATTCACACTCACATTCACACCTACGGTCAATTTAGAGTCACCAGTTAACCTAACCTGCATGTCTTTGGACTGTGGGGGAAACCGGAGCACCCGGAGGAAACCCACGCGGACACGGGGAGAACATGCAAACTCCACACAGAAAGGCCCTCACCGGCCCCGGGGCTCGAACCCAGGACCTTCTTGCTGTGAGGAGACAGCGCTAACCACTACACCACCGTGCCGCCTTGTTTTAGACATATATCTAGTTATCTGTTCATTAGAAAAATGAGCCGTGTAGTCCGTCGGTTGAAATTGATCCATTCTGTACACGAGTGCAGCAGTATTCAGCGGTGTTTTTGACCGACAAGATGGCGGTTGTGTACTTTCCGGTCACGTGACTGCAAGATCTCTATAGTGACTCGGAAGAAGAAATTTGTGATGAGGAGAAAATGCCTAAATTAAAGCAGTCCAGGATTACAAGTTTCTCGGGCAAGTAAAACTGATGGGACACTAGTACCGTACTTTTACTAAGTGAAAGTTTACAATATTCGCATTATTTTTATGGACATTGTGTCACAGCCGCATGCACAATGACTTGCCTCAAACTGCTCTTCACGTCTGCGCTGAGGAGTAACTGCCATGCACCTGTGGCTGATCAGAACGCAATCACAACATACGCTTAAAGACTCTGAAAACGCACAGACTTTGCGAAGCATACATGCTGTGCCTTGGGTCTCTGTATTGCCCTTCTGGTTTTGACTTTGGTTTTGTGTATTTGGATTCTGCCCTTCTGGTTTTGACTTTGGTTTTGTGTATTTGGATTCTGCCCTTCATTCTTGCCTCGGCTATTCCGTTTGTGCCTCGCGCGACCCTTGCCTGTTTCCTCACTCTGCTTTCACATTACAATTTGGAGCTGTTTACTGCCTGTTTGTAAATAAACACTCTTTCTGCAATTACATCCGTCCAGCCACCTCCTTTACATGACACACTGAAAAGAGTAATGTATTTCCTTCATAAATATGTAAATGAATTAAACAAATATAAATTAAACACAGTTGGTCTTGTTTTACGCAAGAGTGAGTGTTTGGTGTGACAAGCGGGTCCATTTCAGCATTACGAACTTTTCAGGATAACGAACTATTTGGACGCCCCCCAAGGAGTTTGTTATAGCAGGGTTGCAGTGTACAGTCTGACATGCAGTTCAACTCCAATTTATCGGCAAATATGATAGGGGCAGGAAAATATTTTTGATAACTTGAATATCCACAAATGACCTAAAATCTGACTTTTGAATAAGTTTTGTGCAGATTCTTGGATATTTAGCTCCGATGTCTAACCAGAATTTATGTTTTTTTTTCATTAATCATATGATGCTGGAAATTAGCAACAAGAAAGTAAAAATGACGGGTGAAAAACCAACATGACTGAGATGACAAACATTTTGCTTCATTTAAGCTTCATAGCATAATTTTGCTTCTTTCATACATTTATTTCCTGAAAGAGGCAACAATTGCAGTTTGAAGTGTCTAGAAATAATGGTAATATTATAATTGTTTTATGATAATCTAGCAAGAACAAAGATAATTGTGTTTATATTCACAATGTTTTCACTTGTTCTGCTGTACCTTTTTGCATTGTTGTTCACAGAAAATTTGTTGTGAACCAGGACTGCACAAAACATTTACGTAAATAAATAAATAAATAAATCTATGACTAACTCGCAAACTTTTGCTTTGCTACACTTAGCCCTGTACGCACTAGCGGTAAGAAAACAAATTGAATTGTCCTTAAAGGATTCTGAATGGATGCACAGTTCTCCATAATTGGATTTTCTTTCAAAGAAATAAAATACATTTTATTTTTGGCCAGGACAAGATTATAGACACACTGAGAATTGTTTTATAATTGTATTGTGACAATCTGAATCAAACTCATTAAATCAAAGAGACTCAAGTGTCATTATTATAACAAACGATGTAAAGATGCAAGCCAAGGTCACTAGTTTGGATGGTGGGCGTCAGTTTGGATAACTGCATTTAGCAACACAGAGTAACAAGGAAGTAAATCAAACTTGTTTGGCTGCAAGGCCACTGGTGTGCTCACGTCACACAACATGCATCGGCTCCCTTAGATACCACTGTGCAAGGAACACAGAGGCAGGCAGAGCTGTGATTACCGTTTTCTACTTTACTCTTTGGGTGCGGCCCACTGAAGGCCAGGAATTTGCTGGGGACGATCCAGTTGAAGTCTCCGTTCTCTACACGCTGGAGACAAACGCGAGAGAGACAGAGTTATACAAAGGGTTATGAAAGTTATAATTCTGAATTAATCATGTTGCAAAAGCAGGATATGGCAGTACAGAGAGAGGTTAAAAGGCCAAAAACGACTTCTAAGTTAAAGCTGGCCCAAAGCACAAAATACATGTATGGAACCCAGACACTGTAACTCCATTACACTTTCCAGATACCTCATAGTGCTCATACTCAGTTACGTCAAACGTCTCAAAGTTCAAGAAGCCGTGCTGTAGAGCCTTAAAAACACACACAGAAAGAGCACATCACACATTGTTCATTTCATATTTAAAAAATAAAAAAATCAATATTTGTAAATAAGCAAAAGCTTGAGACAATTTGCAAATCTGATCGTGTGACTTTTCAGGGAGTAGACCAATAAACTTCAAATTTGTTTATCAGCAAATAATCAGTCAACGAATGACAAGGTGGTGTGTTACTATCTCACAAAAGCGTAAATTCCTCTCTGCTAATTACTTTCCCATGTCAGAAAACTGTTACAAAGCACTGAGTGAAGACTCCTTTCATAAATGTTAACTAGACGGCTCCTTGTAAATCAACAGTTACACAGCTTGTGAACCATTGATGTGGACTATCAGTCATACACATCCCTGTGAATGAGCTGTTACCATAGAAACAAGAACATATTAGAATGATCACATTAAAATAAACCTGTGATTTGCAGCTGCAAAAAACCCCAGAAATTTTATTGTTTTTTGAAAAATACATGCTCATTTTTAATTTGATGTCAGCAACACGTTTCAAAAAAGTTGGGACAGGGGCATGTTTATCACTGTGCTGCATCACCTCTACTTTTAACAACACTCTAAATGTTTGGGAACTGATGAGACCAATTACTGTAGTTTTGAAAGAGAAATGTCCCATTCTTGCCTGATATACAGTGAGTTGCTCAACAGTTCAGGGTCTCCTTTGTCATATTTTGCGCTTCATACTGCACCAAATGTTTTAAATGGGAGACAGGTCTGAACTGCAGGCAGGCCAGTTTAGCATCCAGACTCTTACTACGGAGCCATGCAGGTTTAATATGTGCAGAAGGCAGTTTGGCATTGTCTTGCTGAAAGAAGGAAGGCTTTCCCTGAGAAAGATTTTGTCTGGATGGCAGCATATTGCTCTGAAACGTGTACAATGGGGAAAATAAGTATTTGATACACTGCCGATTTTGCAAGTTTTCCCCACTTACAAAGAACGGAGAGGTCTGTAATTTTAATCGTAGGTACACTTCAACTGAGACAGAATCTAAAAAAAAATTAATTAAAAATCCAGAAAAATCACATTGTATGACTTTTACATAATTAATTTGCATTTTATTGCATGAAATAAGTATTTGATACAATAGAAAAACAGAACTTAATATTTGGTACAGAAATCTTTGTTTACAATTACAGAGGTCAGACATTTCCTGTAGTTCTTGATCAGGTTTGCACATACTGCAGCAGGGTTTTTGGCCCACTCCTCCATACAGATCTTCTCCAGATCTTTCAGGTTTCGGGGCTGTCCCTGGGCAACACGGAGTTTCAGCTCCCTCCAAAGATTTTCTATTGGATTCAGGTCTGGAGACTGGCTAGGCCACTCCAGGACCTCGAAATGCTTCTTACGGAGCCACTCCTTAGTTGCCCTGGCTGTGTGTTTCGGGTCATCGTCATGCTGGAAGACCCAGCCACGACCCATCTTCAATGCTCTTACTGAGAGGAGATTGTTGCCCAAAATCTCACAATACATGGCCCCGTCCATCCTCCCCTCAATACGGTGCAATCATCCTGTCCCCTTTGCAGAAAAGCACTCCCAAAGTATGATGTTTCCACCCCCATGCTTCACGGTTGGGATGGTGTTCTTGGGGTTGTACTCATCCTTCTTCTTCCAAACATGGCGAGTGGAGTTTATACCAAAAAGCTCTATTTTGGTCTCATCTGACCACATGACCTTCTCCCATGCCTCCTCTGGATCATCCAGATGGTCACTGGCAAACTTCAAACGGGCCTGGACATGTGCTGGCTTGAGCGGTGGACCTTGCGCACGCTGCAGGATTTTAATCCATGACGGCATAGTGTGTTACTAATGGTAATCTTTGAGACTGTGGTCCCAGCTCTCTTCAGGTCATTGACCAGGTCCTCCCGTGTAGTTCTGGACTGATCCCTCACCTTTCTCATGATCACGGATACCCCACGAGGCGAGATCTTGCATAGAGCCCCAGACCGAAGGAGATTTGACAGTCATCTTGAGTTTCTTCCATTTTCTAATAATTGCGCCAACAGTTGTTGCCTTCTCACCAAGCTGCTTGCCTATTGTCCTGTAGCCCATCCCAGCCTTGTGCAGGTCTACAATTTTGTCCCTGGTGTCCTTAGGCTGCTGGGCCATAGAAGGTTCACGCTGCACGCTGCATGCTGCACGCTACACGCGTGTAAAGAAAAGTGGACAAACGTAGCATGACTTGCTCTGGGCCATAGAACGGCGTTCACGTTGCACGCTGCACACTTCACGCGTGAAGCATGAAATGAACATGCACACTTTTTTCTAGGCGTGAAGACGGAAATTCCAGTCAATGCATGCGGTCACCGCCGCGCCAGCCAATCAGAACGGGTCTAGGGAGATAACGCTATGCTTTCAGGGGAAAACTTCAGAAAAAATATAATTGAATGGTATAATTGAAAAATAGTTCTTCATCGGGATTGTCAAGCAGATTATAGAATGTTCGGTGAAATTCACCACGGGTTTCTCTCAGAAGGAAGTGTTCTCGGCTCCAAATTCTGTTCCTTTTTCTCTTCCTCTGTCTCAGTAAAAGCAGAATGAGGCAATCGTCGTCATCCGAAGAGTCCATATTGTTGGTTACTCGGTCAAAGTAGAACAGACGCAACACGTGAACATCCAAGCATGAAGTTTAATGGCCCAGGGTCCGGTTCTTCACGTGAACGTGTAGCGTGCAACATGCAGCGTGCAGCGTGAACCTTCTATGGCCCAGCAGCCTTAGGTGGTGTTTACATTAGACCGTATCAGCGGATCATCAGATTAACGTTTTTAAAACGATTCGCGTGCACACAGCAACGCCAATACACGATTCGCGTGCACACAGCAACGCCAATACACGGATACGCTAATCACATGACTAATTAGACGGCACGCAAGTTGAAATGTGTCAGTGCGGCTCAGCGCTTCCTCCTCAGCGGCTGCGCTCCAAATCACTCCGCCCTGAACAGCGAGTGCCCTCTGGAGGGTGCGCACTCCGGCCCTGCACAGCTCACAGAGCACGCGAGTGAAGCGCACGAGCAGTGATTCGGGACTGAGCCGCTGTGTGTGTGATCCCAGTGCATATCGGGCATGCGAAAGTCACTCACCACTTGCAAGTGGAAGGATGGCAAGCCTAAAGACAATCATAACTACACAATGGGCAGCATTTGCATCTTACCATGAACAACATTAAGAATGACAAAGCAAAGCATTATATTCATACTTTTATACTCTTTAATGAAAAACAAAAAGGTGATACAAGGCGGAAACAATAGCAGGAAGTGAAGTCCGCGCCGTTTTTCAGCAGTTGCGTCACATGACCAACATGAACAACACCAGCGAATCAGGAAGGTGGATGTCACAGTGACGTTGTCCAATGACGACGTCAGCTAGAGTTCAGCACTGCGTTTCCTCGTATCTTAATGTTTACACAGCACCGGATCAGATACAAACTGGGTTGAATACGTGGGCCCTGGCGGATTCAAGTTGTTCCGCCTGTGGAGTCGTTTCCCGGCGTTTTAATGTGAACGGACAGTGCATCCGCGACGAAAACGAGATGGATACGGTCTAATGTAAACACCACCTTAGACAGCTCTTTGGCCTTGCCCATGGTGGAGAGGCTAGAGTCTGATCGAGTGTGTGGACAGGTGTCTTTTATACAGGTAACGAGTTCAAACAGGTGCAATTAATACAGGTAATGAGTGGAGAATAGGAGGGCTTCTTAAAGAAAAACTAACAGGTCTGTGAGAGCCAGAATTCTTGCTGGTTGGTAGGTGATCAAATACTTATTTCATGCAATAAAATGCAAATTAATTATTTAAAAAAAGTCATACAATGTGATTTTCTGGGGTTTTTTTTTTATTCTGTCTCTCACAGTTGAAGTGTACCTACAATAAAAATTACAGACCTCTCCATTCGTTGTAAGTGGGAAAACTTGCAAAATCGGCAGTGTATCAAATACTTATTTTCCCCACTGTATATATCATTCAGCATTAATGACGCCTTCCCAGATGTACAAGCTACTCATGTCATGTGCACTAATGCACCCTCATACCATCACAGATGCTGGCTTTTGAACTGTGCACTGATAACATACCGGATGGTCCCCCTCCTCTTCAGCCTGGAGGATGTGGTGTCCATAATTTCTAAAAAGAATTTCTACTTTTGATTCGTCGGATCTCGAGACAATTTTCCACTTTGCCTCAGTCCATTGTAAAAGAGCTCAGACCCAGAGAAGGTGGTGGTGTTTCTGGATATTGTTTATTGATGCTTTAACTGCCATTTGTGGCTGCAGTAATGAACTGTTTTCACAGACAATGGTTTGCTGAAGTGTTCCTAAGCCCATACAGAGATTTCCACTACAGACACATGTCTGCTTTTAATGCAGTGTCTCCTGAGGGCCTGAATCCAATGTCAGTTTTCAGCCTTGTCTCTTGCATACAGAGATTTCTCTAGAGTCTCTGAATCTTTTAATGATATTATGTACCATAGATGATGTGATCCCCAAATTCTTTAAAATTTTACATTGAGGAACGTTATTCTTAACTTGTTGCACTGTTTGCCCACGCAGTCTTTCACAGAGCGGTGAACCCCTGCCCAAATTTACTTCTGAGGGACTCAGCCTCACTGGGATGCTCTTTTTATACCCAATCATCTTACTGACCTGTTGACAATTAACCAAATTAGTTTTTTTTTTTAAGCATTACACAACTTTTCAATCTTTTGTTGCCCCTGTCCCAACTTTTCTGAAATGTGTTGCTGACATCAAATTCAAAATGAGCATATATTTTAAAATAATAAATAAAATTTCTCAGTTTCAACATTTGAAACGTTGTCTTTGTACTATTTTCAATGAAATATATGGTTTCCATTATTTGCAAATCTTTGCCTTCTGTTTTTATTTATGTTTTATACAGTGTCCCAATTTTTTTGAAATTGGGGTTGTATAGCTCTAATATAGCTTATGCTGATCAATATTTACATAGAATCATTGTAATCTCACTCAGCAACACATGCTCATGTCATGTCTTTTATCCAATGTCTCTGTCCATCTATCTGTCTAGCCATCCATCCAGCCATACGTCTACCTATCCATTTGTCAATGTCAATCCATCTATGTCCATACTTCTGTCTATCCACCCATCTGTCTTTCATCAATCCACTTACCCATCCACCTATTGATGTGTCTATCCATCCATCTATCTATCTATCTATATGTCATCCATGGCTAAAAAATATGTATGGACACATGGCAGAGATGCATTTGATTTGAGGTCTTGAATTCCGCTGTGAATTCAGGATAAGTGTTGCTTCATGTAACACAATTGTGAATTAGTGGCAGTACTTAATCATGTGAAAAATAAATAGGTAGCACTGGGAGCATTACATGGTGCATTAACATGCCATTACAAATATACTATTCAAAAAAAAGTAGGGGATATTGGATTTACAAGTAGAATGAAATGCAGATCATGAGGTCAGGAAGGAATCAAATGACAGAAAAACATTAAGGAAACATTTGTCAATTTATTCGAAACCCTGTGTACAGTCAGTAAAGGACAGATTCTCCAGAATAAGGGTCAACACAAACACAGGGTCACACAGCAAATTTACCACCATTTTGAAACCGAGTCAGTAGCGGGTAAAACCCCCTCGGCGTGGCATACTCCTAACGAGACGTCCCAGGTCATTTTGGGGAATGTCATTCCATTCCTGTTGCAATGCTGCAGCAAGTTCTTGGACATTGGCAGGAGGTTGTTCACGTTGGCGTAGCCGCTGTCCAAGCATGTCCCAGACATGCTCGATGGGGGAAAGGTCCGGACTGAGTGCTGGCCATGGTAATCTGGTGATATTCTGCTGCTGGAGGTAATCTGTAACGATCCTGGCCCTATGACATCTGGCATTGTCATCTTGGAAAATGAAATGGCGGCCATAACGACGTGCAAACGGCACAACATGGGGTGCCAAGATGTTGTCCCGGTAGTACTGCCCTGTGACATGTCCAGCAACAACATGCAAGTCTGCCGGCAGCAGTGATGCCTCCCCACACCATTACAGAGCCACCCCTATACGGATCATGTCTAATGACGTTAACGTCATGGAAACGTTCGTTACGTCGGCACCAAACCCTCCTGCGTCTGTCCAGGAAGTCCACAGTGAACCTCGACTCATCTGAAAACATTACATGGTTCCATCGGCGATTATCCCAGCGTTGATGATGACAACACCATTGGAGTCTGGCCCTAATGTGACGATCCCTCAAACAGGGAATGACACGAGGACGTCGGGCATGTAAGTGAAATCTGTGCAGTCGATTCCTGATGGTCTGGCCACTCACTACCAAGCCAGTATCCCTTCGAAGTTGAGACCTTATCTGATTTGCTGTTACCATACGACTTCTCAAGGCAATAGTGCGGATGAATCTGTCCTGAGCCTGAGTTGTTGCCCTTGGTCGACCGGATCATGGTCTATCCTGAACAGACCCTGTAGCACGATGTCTGGACCATAATCTGCTGATGACAGACTGGGAAACATTCAATGCTCTTGCCACAACGACCTGTCTTGTGCCAACCTGTAGCATGCCAAGGGCACGTAACCTCTCATCCTGTGTTAGACGGCGCATGGTCTCTGTTTAATTAATGACTTCAACCACTGATAATCTGATGCTTTCTCTTCAAAATCTTCCTTTGGAGTGGTTCTAACCTTCCAATTCAGAGTCATGTAAATTTGTGGCACGACCCCCTTGATCATCAGTAGCATCCCGTGCTGATCATGAGAGTGTCATTGATGTGTTTGGGTGATGAATTTCTTTGGAAATGCTTCCTCAGTAAGGAACTATACAACATGCTTTCGTATCCCTTTGTATATGTGAAAATTTGGATCTCAAAATAAAATATCCCCTACTTTTTTTGAATAGTATAGCTTGTTAAAATAGCAGGCTGATTCACTGCCTGCTAATTAACGCTCGCCACAAACATGTCACAACCATCCGAGCCACATTAACAGCAAGCCCCTCATCAAGCACATCCTCTGATGTTCATAAGTGTGGCATGTTTTAATAAAGCCAAGCTGGAGGAGGAAAATACTGAAGACAGGAGAAAAGGAACGAGGGGTTTGTTTGTCTAAGGGCATGGAGTTCATTTTCTCAGGGGGAGTGACACTGTGCTCGGAGACTCTACGAGATGGAAAAATCTGTGGAAGAATGTGAGTTTTTTTTCTGCCAGATATTGACAGAGTGCTTCCTGCACTGTGAGATGAGCTCACATGGAGCTTCCTGCACTGAGCTCAGTCTGTGTGGGTGGAGCCACGTGGTGGAGCCAAGTGGGCAGAGCGAGAAACACAACCACACAATTATTCCATCTTTTTTTTAATCATGGTTACATTTTTGCCATCTTTAACTAATTAAACAAAAGACACTGAGACTAGAGAACTTCAAGCCTCTATTTTATTCTTTCAATAGCTCTTGCTCCATCCTACCTCTCTCCATTTCTCCAACTCTCTCTTGCTCTATGCTCCATCTCTATAATGCTTTCTTGCTCTATCCCTCAAGCTCTTTTGATCCATCTCTCCATCTCCATAGCTGTCTCTCTACACATTTCTCTATCGCTCTCTAAACACCTCACGCCATGTCTATCGATCTTGCTCCATCCATCATTCTATCGCTCCACCTCTATAGAGCTTGCTCCATTTCTCTCTTCATATCGATAGACCTCACATCACTCAATTTTTGTAGATCTTTCTCCATCCCTACAGATCTCGCTCCATATCGATAGACCTCACGCCATCTCTTTCCATCACTCCATCTTTGTACATCTCGCTCCATTTCTCTCTCTCCTTATCGATAGACCTCACTCCATCTCTCCATTTTTGTAGATCTTGCTCCATCTCTATAGATCTCACTCTATTTTTTGCCCAGATTGGATTTGCCCATCTTGACGGTTCACATTCATAATTACAAGTGACATGTATCTAGTGTGAACACATCTGTCCTCCAAAACGTGATCACATTGATAGGTTTCTGCACGAGTCGTCTGCTTCACCAACAACAAAAAAAGTCATATTCGTGAGACGACTCCTGGTATTAAAACCAATTAAATGGACGTGCTAGTAGTTAGTGTTTGTCACATTTTGCTCGGGAGGACAGCAAACAATTTGCGAGCTGTACAAGATCAGGTCGAGAAGGCAAAAAAAAATAAAAATCCAGACAGCTAGCTTTGGCTGTTTAGCTACTATAGCTCTCCTCCATTGTTGCTTTGCAAAGCTGCTGGTGCTGGCTGATAAAGAAAGAAAGTGCTCAGTGTGTGTGTATAGGCAAAAAGCCACAAATTCTGATCTGACCGTTCTCATTCATGTCACATGGCTACAAACTGATACATATCAGATCTAGGACCACATACAAACGTGACTCAAATCTGATTTGAAAAGACTGGATTTCTGTCTCCACACCGCCCTGAAAAAAAAAAAAAAGTCAGATCTGTGGCACATTAAGGCAAAAAAAAATTAGATTTGAGTCACTTCAGCCTGGTAACGTGAACATAGCCTACATCTATAGCTCTGACTCCATCTCTATCGCTCTCTTGCTCCATATCTACAGATCTCTCTCAATCGCTCCATCTTTATAGCTCTCACTCCATCTCTCTATTTCTCCATGTCTATAGTTTTTGCTGCATTTCTCTTGCCCTCATCTTTGTAGACCTCTTTTCATATCTATCACTTAATCTCTATTGCTCCATCTCTACAGGTTTTTAGTTTCATCTCTCTTTCCGCTGTTCCATCTCTCTCTCCAGCTCTCACGCCACATTTCTCTTTATTGCTCTCTAGCTCAATCTCTCATTCCATAACTCTTTCTATCTCACTCCATCTCTATAGCTCGCTCTCCTTTTCCATCACTACATTGTGAATGATCTCCAGGTGAAGTGAAATCTGCTAACAGCCTGATGTTAACAATCTAAAAGTCTAAAGTCCTTCCCGCACCGTATGGCACATAGGGCGGCGCCGATCTCAGTTTCTGTAGCCCTCGGCCTCTCGCCTATTACATAGCTAGGGTTACAATGGGGGGCTGGTCCTCTGGTAACCACGAGAGTTTGACTCCCCACTCACATCTGTAGTGCAGCGTGCCTTGCCAGACGGCAGCAGGTAGCATTTTTATGATGGTCTTTGGTATGACCTGATCGAGAGGCGGACATGCTAACCACTAGGCCAACTCGCGGTACAATGTTAACAGTGATCATGTAATTTAAGAAGAATGGGGAGTATCATGGCCTCTTTAAAGAGCATCTAACAGACACACTGTGGCAGCGGGGGTGTGGTCAAGCGTCGGTCTGTGACTGGAGGGCGGAGTCAGGGAAGGTAAGTGGCAGAATCACTGCACGTGTGTTTGTGTGCCTTCCCCAGTGACCGCGCCCTATTTAAGGAGAGAGCGAGAGCAGAGGAGAGCTCTCTCCCGAACCAGACACCTGATGTGTGTGTGAGCGTGTCTGTATGTATGTATGAGAGACCACTGAAAAGTGTGTAAAAATAAAAGGGTTACGAAACTTAGTTCTGGCCTGCCGTCTTCTGTGCTCCTCCCACTCCTATGAACTGCCAAACACACACACACACACTTTCTGCGTACGTTTACAGAAAACCAGTCTGGATACATTGCTGCATGTTCAAACCTTTCAGGTGTGGTTACCTAAAAATGCACCAGGGCTGCATTTTTTTGCTCAAACCTCAACTGCTGTACTCAATCAGCGTCATTCAGACAGCACATGTGAAATGTCTGCAACACACACATGACATATCCACCTCGGTGGAAAATCCCTGCCTTTCACCCATTTCTGGAACCAGTGCTGAGTGTGTCTACTCTGTGTGTGTGTGTGTGTGTGTGTGTGTGTGTGTGTGTGTGTGTGTGTGAGAGAGAGATTCAGATTTTTGAGATGCATCGCCATTTGTTAACGGTTCAGACTCCTCACACCTCTTACCTTCCTGATGCCATGCAAACAGTCCAGAACAGTCAGGTTGTATGTGCAATTTCCAAATGATGCATCCCTAAAAAAAAAGAAAAAAAACCACACACAAAGCACATGATAAAGTGAGAACAAAAGTGTCAGGTATTGGCTTCTTATTGTCGCAATCCATCACAGTGTATAATTCATCACAGGTTAAAATGCATTTCGGTTTATCACTGTGAAAAATGTTAATTATTCTACAAAGTCCTTAAACAGTGATCACATAATACATGAAATCAATGGCCATACTATTTTTTTTTCTATTGCATGTTTATTCTTAACACTGAATAAAGCAAATATTTCTTTAGTACAGCTTTCTATTTTGTGATATCTTCAAATAATTACAATCATTACGAGCAGTGTTGTCACAACAATCATAAAAGTTATCACTTACTATCCATTTTATCCACTGAAAAGGACAAAAACAAGAGAGGCTGGTGAGGGAACAACTGTTTATTGCTGCTATAATACACTAAGTAACTTTAAAAACGCACATTGATAAAACTTGCTGAATTCGTGCTGAGTTTATCTCAAGAAGAAAAGAAATATATCACAATGGAAAAATAACTTCGTTCCGCCCGAATAAGTTCCAAATCTGTGCTCAAATCAGAATTTAAGGGAGTTGTACTCAATAACGTACAATATGACTCGGGGAGTCAATGACATGGACAGGCTTTAATTTTCAAACAAATTTTGCATACACTGTACACACACAATCTTGCCTATAAATACCCGGGGGAAATGATGGGGAAATTGTCATTATTGAAGATGCCACGCCTAAGCCAAAATCAACGTGAACAGGCCATCGGGATGTTGCGTGCCGGAAGTACACAGACAGAGGTCGCCCGGCACTTCGGTGTTCATCATTCGACCGTTTCCCGTTTGAGTCAGCATTACAGACAGACAGGGAGCACCAGGGATCGTCCACGCCCTGGTCAGCCTCGAGTCACGACGCCAGTTCAGGATCAGCACATCAGGCTAGCTCACCTCCGTGACAGATTCCTGACACTCTCAATCACTGCTGCTGAGACCCCTGGACGACACAGACCCAGAATCTCCAGCATGACGGTCCGAACATGGACCAACTGTCACTTTGAATTTTTTTTATTGTGAATTAATTCTTGAGTTTGACAATAAATGTCCTTTATCGATGTTTCAAGATGTGTGTGCATTACATACAATATCATAAATTTCAAATATATGCATGGATCTAAAGTGATATCGTGTTGAATTCCATTGTGCGTTTTTAAAGTTACTTAGTATATATGTGAAAAGTTGTCTAACTTTGAATCTTACTATAAACGGATAAAACGTGCAACATGGCGTTCATTAATAAATAAAGGATTGTCATCCTTGGCAAACTACCGTGGTTAAACAGGAATAATACTGGGGGCCATGCTGTTATAGAAAATAATAAACTTTGAGGGAGTAACAGTAACAGAATGGTTCAGACATTGAAACTTTTTTTTTAAAAATTAGATTCCCATACCGGGCGGCACGGTGGTGTAGTGGTTAGTGCTGTCGCCTCACAGCAAGAAGGTCCTGGGTTCGAGCCCCGGGGCCGGCGAGGGCCTTTCTGTGCAGAGTTTGCATGTTCTCCCCGTGTCCGCGTGGGTTTCCTCCGGGTGCTCCGGTTTCCCCCACAGTCCAAAGACATGCAGGTTAGGTTAACTGGTGACTCTAAATTGAGCGTAGGTGTGAATGTGAGTGTGAATGGTTGTCTGTGTCTATGTGTCAGCCCTGTGATGACCTGGCGACTTGTCCAGGGTGTACCCCGCCTTTCGCCCGTAGTCAGCTGGGATAGGCTCCAGCTTGCCTGCGACCCTGTAGAAGGATAAAGCGGCTAGAGATAATGAATGAGATGAGATTCCCATACCATGAACATGTCAATTACAGAAGCCACTACCGTGTCCAACACTACACACCCTTCAGTTTAATCCACACAACTACAGAGGTGTCTGGTCTCTGTGGAGTCTGAATACTCTTCGAAACCCAAAACTCCAAGCAGAATAAAAAAGCCTGGCCTCATGTGCACCGAGTGAAATAAAAATAGACCAGGATTCAGGGGTTTTAAACACCTGACCCAGATGGGGAATGGAACATTGCTTTTAATGAAAGCAAAGCAGCACTCTGTCAAAGAACGACAATAATGGGAAGAAGTGTGCAGTTTTTCAGGCGTTAATACTCAACACAAGACAAATATTACAAAAACAACTAGAAAAACACATTTCAAGACCGCATCGGTAATAATGTTAATGCAAGGTCTTCATATGTGACGTGTGTCAGTTCCTTTGTACTGGGTAATGGGGCAGAGTGGCTCAGGGTTCTGCTGGGATCGCTACACTCGCCCCCTCACCTCCTGCTAATTTTTACGCTCCAAATGCCAAAAGGCATGCATTCAAGAAATCTCATTATGAAAGCAGCTCATGACAAGCATTCATTTGAAATTAAAATTACAGACATTCAAGGCTGATTTATGAAGATTTCATTCCTTGACTGGCATCGTGATGCTGGCAGAAGCGTTTTTGAAATGTTCGGTTCTCTCTTATGTAAACCTCACTCTGGCTCAGTGATAAATTGAGCAGCAAGCTTTACAGACTCCAGTACTCAATAGTTTAATACGAGTGCAAAATGCTCAACAGGGCAAAAACATATTTGCCCCTTTTCCACCAAAGCAGTTCCAGGGCTGGTTCGGGGCCAGTGCTTAGTTTGGAACCGGGTTTTCTGTTTCTACTGACAAAGAACTGGCTCTGGGGCCAGAAAAACCGGTTCCAGGCTAGCACCAACTCTCTGCTGGGCCAGAGGAAAGAACCGCTTACGTCAGCGGGGGGCGGAGTTGTTAAGACCAACAACAATAAGACCACGAAAGATCGCCATTTTTAAGCGACGAGAAGCAGCAGCTGTGCAAACGCGAAGTCATCCATTATTATTGTTGTTGCCGCTGCTGCTTCTTCCGTGTTGTTTTTGCTTTGATATTCGCGCCAAGGTTTATGTAAACGTAGCGCCGTAACTGACGTATACAGCGACGTAATGACGTGGCTCCGCTTAGCACCGTGAGCTATGGAAAAGCAAACTGGTTCTCAGCTGGCTCGCAAGTTGAACAAGTTGTGAACCAGCACCAGCACTGGCCCCGAACCAGCCCTGGAACTGATTTGGTGGAAAAGGGGTAATTGTGATACTTGAATATACGCCCTGACTAATGGCCCTTTTCCAATACCCTTTTTCAGCTCACTTCAGCTCGCTTCAGCCCGACACGGCTCACGTTTCGACTATCTCAGAGCAGCACGACTCAGCTCGCTTCAGCCCTGCTCAGCCCCCAAAACTCACACGGTTTTGGAGTGGGGCTGAAGCGAGCCAAACCGAGCTGAGTGGGGCTAGGGGCGTGAGGAGACACTCCCCTGTGCACTGATTGGTGAGGAGGAGTGTCCTCACATGCTCACACACGCCCCGCGAACACGCTGGGATCTGTAAACACCGTAAACCCGGAAGAAGAATTACGAATTACGAGAATTATGAAGCCTTATGCGCCTCGCCTCATCTATACGCTCTTGCCAGTATCTGTTGGTGTTGTCGGTGACAACAAGCCACAGCACCAAGACCAGCAACACTAACGACTCCATGTCCTCCATGTTTATTGTTTACTATCCGGGTCGTGAGACTACCGCTTAAAAGATCACTGATGTCACTGTTTGCGCCGCCTAACGACATCACGTGACGTCCACCCACTTTCGCTAACTCCACCCAATGTGTCCACCCACTTCCAGCCAGCACGGTTCAGCGCGCTTGTAGTCGAAATGCAACTCCAACAGCCCCGCTCAGCTCGACTCAGCCCGGCACGGCTCAGCCCAACTCAGCCGCGTTTGTAGTGGAAAAGCGGCATAAGAGACTGTGGACGCCAAAAGATCCGTGACATACCCAGGAATTTGCAAATTTCTTTTTTTGGAATATCGAAACATCATCAAATACTGTCAAAGTTCTTAAACTTATTCAGACTGAAGTAGTTTTTTACGTGGAGAAGTGGGCTTGTGTGATTACTGCAGGGCTTAGTCCCATCTGAATCATGTCATTTTCATGGACTGCGTGCATATCTGGGAAAAATTAAGCCATATTTTACCTTCTATAAAATGACCAATAGAAATAACCCCAAGTAATATATAAGCCATCAGAAATGAGATGTGGATAAGGATTCCATTAAGAGGTTTTGTGCTTTTTCTTCAGTATAAAGACACTCTGGGAAGCACTCGTCTTTTTCTATCATCTCCTGCTGAAACCAAAGCAAAGGTACAGCCCACATACTTGGTCACATAACTCAGTAATGATCAAGCACAATGTGCACGGCAACGTTCAGCACAAGAGCTTATAATAACAGGAACAACAGTGAGACAGCCTCTGACAACATTACTTAACATACACGGGACACTACAGAAGCTTTTATTGATGCGATTACATTTATGTAACCAGCCATCATCTGTAGTCGCTTATCCTGTGCAGGGTCGCAGGCAAGCTGCAGCCTATTCCAGCTGACTATGGGCGAGAGGAGGGGTACATCCTGGACAAGTCGCCAGGTCGTCGTAGGGCTCATTTATGTAACCCAGACGTGGACAAAGTACAGATCCCATTGGTCAAATGTTACTCTGATACAAGTGAAAGTTGTACAGTCAATTTTTTACTCAAGTCAAAAGTACTGAAGTACTTGCTTTTAAAAATACTTAAGTATTAAAAGTACATTTTCTGTCAATGCATCGTTATATTATTGACAACACTTACAAAACCTAATGCCGTGACCAAAGACAGAAATGTGAATTCAGAAAATGAACGCATGCTGTGCCATCATGGTGGTTTAACGTTAAGCTAGCTAGTCAGTGAAGCTCCACCTGACATGCTAGCAAACACTCTTCAAACTCGAAATCATATTGGGTAGCTAATGCTACTAGAAAAGAAAGATTTCTACATTGTTTATTTGGCAAGATTATGCTAAAACATATTTCTGAAAGGACTTCAGATAAGTTAACGTTATTCATGTTAGCGTAACTCCATGTTTACATGCTAACAAATAGTGTCCAAGTTAACTAGCTGTGTTCAAGGAACAGTCCACCGTACTTCCATAATGAAATATGCGCTTATCTGAATTGAGACGAGCTGCTCCGTATCAATGCGCTGCCGAAGCGCGCAGAAGGTGCTAGTACGCCTGTCATTATAGTGCGGACTTTCCATAGCATAGAAAATCGCTACGTTTCAATTTGTGTAACCGAACTTGTTTCATATCACTGGTCATATAAACCTATGTAAACAGGAAAAACGCGGAAGGAGTTTGGTTGCATCTAACTACAGCCCCAAAAAATACCGTTGGCCATGCTGAGCCTAGCTACATTGCTAACAGGAGTGACGGCGCGTCTGACTGACTGGGAGGTCGCGCAAAGCTCGGAGAGGTACGGAGCAGCTCGTCTCAATTCAGATAAGAGCATATTTCATTATGGAAGTACGGTGGACTGTTCCTTTAACATTAGCTGTGGACAAAGGTGATGGCAACTTGGCGAGCAAGTCCATAGAAAGTCCTTTGACTAACCAGACTGCATAGCTATTGCAACATTATCGCTAGCTCTAAAAGCACAGACAACTTCGTTGCAAGCTTTCTCTTGGAATAAAACGTTTGCATCCCTCAATATGCTTCCACAGATTGGATGGCGAGTTTTTGTAGGCTGTGATGTGGTTCGTTTTCGGCAAGCAAAGCAAACATTTAAAACAAAACAAATCTTTAATCCTTTCAGAAAACTGAAACATGGGTTCTAGGTATGGCCATGAGTGCGTGCGTTCCCCAGAAGAACCGCCTCCTTCCATTCTGCCATCAACTGAACAATCATGTTCAAATAATGCTGCTGAGAAATCACTGAACTTGATTTTATACAGTCTATGGATGTGACGTGACCCTAGTGATTACGGACAGGCTGTCTCAGTGTCACCTGCCAAAAAAACAATCACGTTTTAGAAAAGAAAAAAACCTTTACAGAATCTATGCCGGAAGCGCTTCATTCACATCACGAACATGGAGCAGCGGCAAACCTTTAACACAGCGGTAGATGCTGTATTGAAAGCATTCAACGGGAAGTTCTCTTTGAAAACGGAGCAAAGAGCAGCCCTGGAGGTATTTATTGAAAGGAAGGACATTTTCGCCTTGCTCCTGACCAGCTTTGGTAAGAGTTTAATCTACCAGTTAGCCCCGTCGCGTCGCATACGTCAGAGGAAAGAGTGATGTGATTGGTTTAAGCTTCGTCACAGCCTTTTCTGGCTTCGACCAGTAGCAAACTGAGGCATTTCAGGGAGGTGGGTCAACCACGGGCTCTGGGAAACGGTTTGGCTTAATAGCTTGGCCAGACCAATAGCTCGGAGAGCTCTGAAGTCGTGTTAGCCAGGCTAGAAAAATTCAGTAACTAAAATAAACCATTTACAATACCACAGGTAAACCAATAGGAAGGTACATAATGGAGTTAAATACGTAGACCACTGGATTTTGTTTTTTGACTGAAAAGGTTCCTATTAAAAAAAAAAGTTTATGAAGTGCTAGACTAATTCTCCACACCCATGGTTTTTCTAGCAGTGACAAATACCCTTTCAAAACCCCTCATTAATGAAACCGCTCCACCAGAGCCCTAATCCAAGCCCTACAAAAATGACCTTGTATCACATACAGCACAGCTCTGACTCTTCAGTGTCTACAAAATTCTTTTAAGTCTAATGCTGACAGTGTGCGCAGAATCAGGGTGTGTAAAAACAAGCTCATCTGGAAAGCAGCAGGCACTGAGCTGCCAAACCAGGAGCCACAAGGCTCGACAGATCAACAAGCCTGCTCATACAGGGCTGACTGACCTAATGCTCACGCAGATACACATTTACAGTTGGTGTATAGGCTTTAGATACACATCACAGATGGCAATCATTTACAACCTCACAATCCATGCAAGTGACCACGAATACTTTATCCTCGAGAGTTTGGTATATTTTGTAAATAACCACACATCCCCGGGCGGCACGGTGGTGTAGTGGTTAGCGCTGTCACCTCACAGCAAGAAGGTCCGGGTTCGAGCCCCGTGGCTGGCGAGGGCCTTTGTGTGGAGTTTGCATGTTCTCCCTATGTCCGCGTGGGTTTCCTCCGGGTGCTCCGGTTTCCCCCACAGTCCAAAGACATGCAGGTTAGGTTAACTGGTGACTCTAAATTGACCGTAGGTGTGAATGTGAGTGTGAATGGTTGTCTGTGTCTATGTGTCAGCCCTGTGATGACCTGGCGACTTGTCCAGAGTGTACCCCGCCTTTCGCCCATAGTCAGCTGGGATAGGCTCCAGCTTGCCTGCGACCCTGTAGAACAGGATAAAGCGGCTACAGATAATGAGATGAGATGAGACCACACATCCCTTAAAAAAAAAAAAGTGGTCTGTGGTTCACGTCCACTGAACTGTGGAAGCTCTTTGTTCTCAGCTTCACATCCCACATAATGTAATTGATTCAGCTTGTCACATTACTCCCTGTTTCATGTTCATGATGGTGAGAGAGGGTTGTTATGGTCAGTAGAGGAAACAGAACTCCATGCTGATATACAGTACCAGTCAAAAGTTTGGACACACGGGGCGTCATAGCTCAGGTGGCTAAGGCGCCATACCATAAATCCGGGGACCTGGGTTCAATTCCGACCCAAGATCATTTCCCGATCCCTCCCTGTCTCTCTCTCCTGCTTATTTCCTGTCTCTACACTGTCCTATCCAATAAAGGTGGAAAAAAAGCCCAAAAAAAATCTTTAAAAAAAAAAAGTTTGGACACACCACCTAATTCAATGGTTTTCCTTTATTTTTATTAATTAAAAGGCAATTCATGTAAAAAGTAATGATGGATGTTGTTTCTCTTTACTTAGTTGAGTGGCTCTTGACATAATATGGATTACTACAGTGGTGGAATAGGACTGTTTATTTTTATTATTTACTATTTATTGCTTGATCTCAAACGCATTAACACGACAAACAACTGCACTAATTAACTTTTGACGAGGCACGCCTGTTAATTGAAAAGCATTCCAGGTGACTCCCTCATGAAGCTGGTTAAGATAATGCCAATAGTGTGTAAAGCGTCAAGGTAAATGCTGGATACTTTGAAGAATCTAAAATATCAAACTTTTTTTTTTGAACACTTTCATTTACCACAAAATTCCAGATGTTATTTCATAGTTTTGATGTCTTCAGTATTGTTCTACAACGTAGAAAATAGTCAAAATACAGAAAAACCTATGAATGAGTAAGCATGTCCAAATTTCTGACTGGTACTGTATAAAATCAGACTTTCATACTGTCGCAAATTCCCATACCTCCATGTTCCTGTTATGTTTTGTTTACGTAACAAGGGAAGACTCGCAGTGGAGGACTCTGTGTTTACATCAGTGATGCCTGGTGCCGCGATGCTGTCGTGGTCTGCAAATACTTCTCACCACTGGTGGAGTTTATAATTATTAAGCGCTGGCCATTCTACCTGCCGAGGGAATTTACAGCCATATTGCTGGTAGCAATATACATCCCTCCCGGCTCCAATAACAACAGGAGTGAAGCACTGAATGAACTCTATCAGCACATCAGTGAGCAGCAGACAGTCCACCCAGATGCTTTCCTCATCCTGGCTGGGGATTTCAAATCATGTAAACCCCAAGAGCATGTTTCCAAAACTCTATGGACATATCAACTTTCCCACACGTGGAAACAATACTCTGGACAATGTTTACACCATGCATAAAGACGCCTACAAAGCCCTACCCCTCCCCCACCTTGGGGCCTCAGATCACTCCACTGTTATGCTAATGCCAGCATACAGGCCACTGGTTAAAGTCACCAAACCAGCTACAAAGCAGATACGTGTGTGGCCAGAGGGGTCCTCAGAGGCACTCCAGGACCGTTTTTCCACCACTGACTGGAGCATGTTCAGACAGGCGGCCACCTACATCATCATCACAGATCTCCAGGAGTACACGGAGACCGTCACTGCCTACATGAGGAAGTGCATGGACTAGGGATGTTAACCGATGGCCGTTTGACCGATGGTTGACCGAATCAACGTCAACCGGTTAATTTTTTTTGGTTGTCGGTTAAAAAAAAAAAAAATCATTTTGAAGCTGCCGATTCTGGAGCGGAGAACCTGGAATTCTATGTTGTAAACGCTTGGGGCATGCCATGCGGTGTAAGGACGACAGCTGACAAATCAGAAACACCCATTCAGTCATGTCCCGCCCTCCCACCCCAGTTAAAGACAGCTGACAAATCAGAAACACCCATTCAGTCATGTCCCGCCCTCCCGCCCCAGTTGAAGACAGCTGACAAATCAGAAACACCCATTCAGTCATGTCCCGCCCTCCTGCCCCAGTTGAAGACAGCTGCCACTCGGCGAAAGAAAAGTGTAGACACAGGCTTTTTAGCTTACAAATTACTATTCTGTTTTTTTTTTTTAATTATTATTAGAAGGCACATCGAGTTTAGTCCTGCCTTGGCCAGTGCATTCTGAAAGTATGTTTCGGTCTGTAGCCAACAATGCATGTTATTGCAGATCATATCTCTCCACACAAACTAAAGGCGCAGATGCTGACTTTTGGAGGAAAGGGGAGAGAATGAAATGACAGCGGTGTCTGGAGGGGGAGTGACAAACGCAGCTTTTATGTCTGTGAGCCAAGTCGGTGACGGCTTCAGACCAACTTCAATACCATGCAGTAATGGCGTGTTGATATTGGTAACGGCGTTATAATGATTGTAGCTAATTAATTATATTACCCGGCGTTATAACAGCCTTTATTTTAACACCGTTATTCCCATCACTGAATGTTATGTACTTCTTCTAGCACTTGACTATTTTCAACGCCATCATGGCCAACTGAAACTGTCTCTAAGCTGGAGCCATTTGTCCTTCGCTCCAATACAAACCCCTCGACATCAGTGCCGCGTTTGACTAAATGTTTCGTGCTGTAGAAAAGGTAATGTGAGTGGAGGGCAGCGACTGGGACTGAATGTGCAGATGCTCGTGGTTAGATTTAGAATAGATTCTAATAATTCCAATTCTAGAATTTTAAACTCGTAGGTTAACCGACTTTAACTGGCTAATGAGGCTCAGTGGTCGGTCAAGATTTTTTTTTAGTTTTCGCCATCCCTAGCATGGACGACGTTACAGTCACCAGAACCATCTTCATTCGGGCCAATCAGAAGCCATGGGTGACAGGGGAAGTCCACAGGCTTCTGTGGGCTCAGAACACCGCCTTCAGAGCTGGGGATGAAGTGGGCCTGAGGACAGCTAGGGCCAACCTGTCACGAGGCATCAGGGTGACCAAGAGACAGTATTCCAGGTACATTGCTGACTATTTCAACGACAGCAGAGACTCCAAGAACCTGTGGCAGGGGATTCAGACCATCACAGACTACAAGCCCTCACCGCAGACCTGTGACAACTCCACGTCTCTGCTGAATCAGTTGAACGACTTTTTCGCTCGCTTTGAGGCAGACAACAGCACCACGGCACAGAAGACTCCACCACCTCCCAGCGACCAGGTGTTGACACTGTCCCCAGACAGCGTGAAGAGAGCTCTCAGGACGACAAATGCACGAAAAGCCTCAGGTCCTGATAACATTCCTGGTCATGTCCTGAGAGACTGTGCCAAGGAGCTCACAGACATCAACATCTCGTTGAGCCAGGCTGTTGTCCCCACGTGCCTCAAAGCCACCACCATCATCCCGGTCCCGAAGAAGCCGTCTCCCTCCTGCTTCAATGACTACCGCCCTATCGCACTCACTCCCATCCTCATGAAGTGCTTCAAGCGGCTAGTCATGCGGCATATCAAGTCTGCCCTCCCCCCCGCCCTGGACCCCTTCCAGTTTGCATATCAGTCCAACCGTTTGACCGATGACGCCATCTCCACTGCCCTCCACTCAGCTCTCACCCACCTGGAGACAAAAGACTCGTATGTCAAAATGCTGTTCATAGACTTTAGCTCAGCATTCAACACAATCATTCCTCAGCAGCTCATTCATAAACTGGACCAGCTGGGACTCAACACCTCCCTGGGCAACTGGCTGCTGGACTTCCTGACGGGGAGACCACAGGCAGTACGGGTCGGCAGCAACTCCTCCAACACCATCACACTGAACACGGGGGCCCCCCAAGGACGTGTGCTGAGCCCCCTCCTCTTCACTCTGCTGACCCACGACTGCACGCCAACATCCAACTCTAATCTCTTCATTAAGTTTGCAGATGACACGACTATGGTGGGTCTCATCAACAATGGCGATGAGACAATCTACAGGAGTGAGGTGAGACGTTTGGCCTTGTGGTGCAAGGACAACAATCTCCGCCTGAACATGGAGAAGACGAAGGAGATTGTTGTGGACTTCAGGAGAGCGCACACCCAGCATGCTCCACTATCTATTGACGATGCTGCAGTGGAGAGGGTGAGCAGCACCAAGTTTCTGGGTGTGCACATCTCTGAAGACCTGTCCTGGAGCAATAACACCGGATCACTGGCCAAAAAAGCCCAACAGTGTCTGTACTTCCTCCGCAAACTGAGGAGAGCAAGAGTCCCGGCCCCCATCATGCACACATTCTACAGAGGCATCATCGAGAACATCCTGACCAGCTGCATCACCGTGTGGTACAGCGCCTGCACCGTGTCCTGCTGCAAGACTCTGCAGCGCATCATGAGAGCAGCTGAGAGGATCATTGGTGTCTCTCTCCCTTCTCTAATGGATATTTATAACTCCCGCCTCACCCGCAAAGCCATCTGGATTGCAGGTGACCCCACCCACCCATCTCACAGCCTCTTCAGTCTGCTGCCATCAGGGAGGAGACTGCGGAGTCTCCGGGCCAAAACCAGCAGGCTCAAGGACAGTTTCTTTCACCAGGCGGTCAGAAGGCTCAACTCTCTCCCTGTTCTGCCCCTCGTCCCCCCTCTGCCCCCTGCCACAGATTCTGCTCACACACACCCCTGCCCCCCCTTCAGCATCTGACACGTCACCCTCACAGTCTCCCCCCCCCAAACACACATACTCTCAACGTTCATTAACACACTGAACTCAGGGACTGCACATTTCACTTTACCTCACTCATTTGCACTATTCCGCACTACCTCACCTTAACAGCTATTATTGTTTATACTGCGTATTTCATTTTCATGTTTACCTGCTATACCTCAAGTGCCCTTGACTGTTTATTTGCACCAATTTTTTTTTTTATTTATATATATATATATATATATATATATATATATATATATATATATATATATATATATATATATATATGGCGGCACGGTGGTGTAGTGGTTAGCGCTGTCGCCTCACAGCAAGAAGGTCCTGGGTTCGAGCCCCGTGGCCGGCGAGGGCCTTTCTGTGTGGAGTTTGCATGTTCTCCCCGTGTCCGCGTGGGTTTCCTCCAGGTGCTCCGGTTTCCCCCCACAGTCCAAAGACATGCAGGTTAGGTTAACTGGTGACTCTAAATTGACCGTAGGTGTGAATGGTTGTCTGTGTCTATGTGTCAGCCCTGTGATGACCTGGCGACTTGTCCAGGGTGTACCCCGCCTTTCGCCCGTAGTCAGCTGGGATAGGCTCCAGCTTGCCTGCGACCCTGTAGAAGGATAAAGCGGCTAGAGATAATGAGATGAGATGAGATGAGATATATACATGTGTGAGTGTTTAGTCTATGTCTAGTTCTTATCTAGAGTGTTTATACTGTTTATATTGTTTATTTCAATTATTCTATTTTTATTTATTGCATTGCCTGTTTGCACCGTGGGTCAGAGAGGACTGAAATTTCATCTGTGCTGTATGTCGAGCATGTATAGCATATTTGACAATAAAGTTGACTTGACTTGACATAGCCATGTGCAAGTCTGGTCTCTGCCCGTCTCATCATTAGTTTAGGTCCCTGTTGTATTGTGATTGTGTGCAAATGTTCTGAATTAGTTCCTACTCCTAATCTGTTTGTCTGCTTATATCGTCTTGCTTTATTTTCTCATTGCAAACTCTCGTCCATGTACGTGTGTACATGTGACTTGTGTACCTGTGAGCCGTTTTCTCCCATACGTCCTTGTTTCCTAGTTCCCGGTTTTTGAATTTTTGCTCAACTTCTGGTTTTGACTCGCACTTGTTTTCTTGTTCATGATTATGGATCACCACTGCTGTTTTGTCTGCGTAGAATATGGACACCGATAAATAAAACAGTGACTATGCACAATCAGCTTGCTGTTAACTCATGCATGTTACACTTAGGACTGGAACGCTGTAAATCTCACCTTTGTGGTGTGAGTGCTTGCACAAAATGCAAAACACTAAAACCCACATCAGCCTGCATAGATAAAAATCTTTGTATACGAGCACCTTTGCAGATATTTCTACACGATTACAGAAAATGTTGAATAATCAGCTGAGCTGTACTTGGCAAACTTGCTGTACCTTCAAGCAGAAATGAAACCGGAAAAGAGCAATCTCTGAACTCAGACCCACCCAGCTTCTCAGAAAACTGGGTGTGGAAAGCTTCAAGTTAGACTAGGGGGCAAATCAGAAAATCAGTTTTAATTTTTAAAAAAGGAATGGCATGGAACATGTTGTAAGAAGTGTATGGGCTTGGAATGAAGAATATCAGTATAAATCCATATAAACACCTCTTGTACATGTTAGTTTAGTGTTTGCAGCTCATGCTGCTGGATCTACACCACTTTCTCCAAGTCATACCCGATAACAGACAAATCTAAGAGACATTTCCTTTAATTTTGATAATATCTGCATCCTGCCAAGCCTTCAACAGCTACTGCCTCACTGAGCCACAAGAACACACCATACATCAGTGTCTCGAACTCATGGAAAAGTCTGTTGAGTGAAACCAGAACTTGAAGGTTAACATGTTTCAGCCGCTAGTCTAAAAACAAACCCGAAAAGACTACAGGTCTTAAGACCACTCCCTTCCTGTTCTCCTTCATTGCTTAAACGGGTAAAAATGACTTCAGCATCTTGGATGAGTTAATATGCAAAGTCACACAACAACACTAGGTGTAAACTGAAGAAGTGCTCAAAACCAAAACCCATCCAAATCCTGTTTTGTTTTGGGGTTTTTTGGAAAAAAAAAAAAACACCACAAACTATTGCAATAATGTGGATCTAAAGATTGATTCAGCGCCAACAACCAAAACAGCAAAACTCCTTAACTTTAAACTTATTTACTTCTTAATTAGAGAGCATTTACCACTTTGTAATGTTGCCAATCCTTCTCACAACACTTAAAAGATGTCAATGGGCTGAAGACACCAAGTGATGAAGCGTTTGCTAGCAGTTTGTTAGCAAACCTATCTATAAAGCTACATAGCATGTACAGTACTGGAAATGGAGTTAGAACTGGAACTAGAAGTGAAACTGGAACTACTAGCAGTACATGGAACTGGTGCTGGAACTGGCATTGAATTTGGGAAGTAGAACTTGAAAAGAAACACAGAACTGAAGGCAGATTTGGAGCATAGGCATGGTGTTAGAACTGTAACTGGAGTTGGAAACGGAGTTGGAACTGGAACACGGCAGTGGAACTGGATAAAGGAAATAGTCAGTGCGTTTACATGCACAAAGAGAAAATCGAATTTCTGCCGTAGCTCGACTGAAATCGAAGTTCTAAATGCCATGGAAACACCTTAGCTCGGCTGAAATCAAACCGAACTGGATTTCTCGTAATCGATCTACGCGACCTAGATTATGCGATTGTAGCCGAGCTACTTAGTGCATGTAAACCCTATCGAGCTACGTAGTTGAGCTACTTACTTCAGCACTGCCCCTTCCGGAAGTGACGAGACCACAAGCGGGAAACACAACAGCCTCGGTCGACATGACAACAGTCGTAGTAGCGAGCAGCAGAAGAGGTCAGGAGGAACAAGGAGAATGAACGTCGTCGTTCTTCTTGTGAACACGGAACTGATGACTTTGTTTATACTCTTGAATAGCTCTTCATGACAACAACCGGAAGTGTACCAACACGATGGGGCGTGTAGCGCCATCTGTGGCTCGGGTGCACAATGTACCTCACACAATAGCTCGATTTCCTTGTGTGCATGTAGGATTGGATTTCTCTGGCACCCCTGCTGGGACCCTTAGCTCGATTACTGACAGCAGCTCGATTTAGATGTGCATGTAAATGCACTGACTGTTAGAAATGGAGGTCGAACTGGAAATGGTGTTGGAACTGGAACTGGAGATGGAAATGGTGTTGGAATGAGAACTGAAATCTTCAGTATTGTAATAGAATACTTTGTCCATCACCCATTCCTAGTTACAATACCATTATTCTGACTTTATTCTGATGCTGAGTTAAATATGGCATAAGCAAATACCAAAATGCTGCTATTGAATAAAACCCTGCACCTATATATTATAGATTTAGTATTGATCCCCCTCCCCAGGTTCAGAAAATAGTATAAAGGCCTGTGTTTTTAGCACTGTAACCAGTGTGTTCAAGCTTAAAAGTAGGTGAGAGACAGTTAGTACTAAACATAGTGCTAGATCCTGTGAGCTCTACACTGAGCTCATGTTAATTCTTTATATGGCTCCATTCATCCAAATCACATTAGCATGTGATTCATCTATCTGATTTGTCACCTTAGTGTTTGCGGATTTAGAAGTTGATTTAAATTGTTGGGCAATTTTGCAACAGGCGTAATGTTACAACCGTGCAAACACAAGCACATTTACTTCCTGTATTAGCTCACTACAGGACATTATGTAACCGGATTTCTCCAGAAGTGCCAAGGCTACCAGAGAACGCTCTGACAAAGCTCTTTTTATCACCAGAACAGTCATACAGTCTGTAACAAGCACGTCTTTGTGATTAGACAAGAGGCCAATCAAGAGCAAAGAATGGAAGAATGGATGATTTTAAAAAAAAAAAAAAAAACACATGAAGCGTCCATCAAATCCAGGGAATCAAATCTACAATGTAAAACACACAGATCGAGGCTTCATTTCATTTACACTCCAGGTGACAGGGAGAGTCATGATCATTAAATGTTAAACAAATCAGGAATGTCAAGGCAGGCTATAAAACATGTGGCACTGATGCAACACTTGGCATAATAACCATTAAAAAGCTCACAGATTTACAGCAAGGAGCTCATAAATATAATAAAATGTGATTGCAGTGCTGACTAGTGTGTCCATGAACAAACCTGGAGGCAAGATAAATATTTGCTTCCCTGCAAGCTCAGACAAGCCTGGAGGATTGAATATGATCGAATTCAATACTGTAACTCAAACACAACTGAAATCTGATGCTAATCTCCATGCAGGGTGATCAAGATTGCCAAGGGTCTCAGAAGGGGGGGGCACACCCACGCAGCGTGAAAGCAAGTGCCAGACACGCTAATTAGAAATCTGTTCATACAGACTGTACAGCTAGAGCTAAAGGTCAAGAGTCATTCAAATAAAATACAAAATCACTGTTAGAAAGACGACTCCGGGACATAAACGACTTTTAATGCAGCTTCCATTCAGACAATTTTTATAAAAGCGGCAAAGTGAAGGTCAAACAGCAGGAAATCTGCCTCCTGTTCATATTCCTCAGAGTAGAAAAACTTTTGTAAACTTATGCAATGGTTTCTCTTCAAACAGAGCTCAGAACAGATTATATACGACTATATAATAACTATACAGGAATTCACTTTTTGAGAGAGAGAGAGAGAGAGAGAGAGAGAGAGAGAGAGAGAGAGAGAGAGAGAGAGAAAAAGAGAGAAAGGAAGGAAGGAAGATGAATGAAAAGACAGGAAGAAGAGAATGAAAGTGGGAAATAAAACAGAATGAGAGAAAAAATAAAGGAAGAAAAGTGAATAAGCAGAAGGAATAACATCTTACACTGCAGTGTATTAAACGCTTTCAGGAGGAGTCTCTCTCTCTCTCTCTCTCTCTCTCACACACACACACACACACACACACACACACACGAGTGACAGGTGACAACTCGGGTCGCGTGCGCACACACAATGTTCACATGAGTTACAGGTGACACAACTCAGGTCTCACACACACACCCCCGCAGCTACGCAAGTGTGCTGAAAAGACAAAGCAGCTGAATGTGTTTCTCACCTGAATGGCAGGTAAGAGGCATTAGAGCCAGAGATTAAAGCTCTGTACGCTTCTTCTGGAGTTTTCTTCAGGTAAATCACCTGAGGGAAAGAAATAAACACAATATCAGCAAGCACAGTCCTGAAAAACAAAGTGTTATTCCTGCTTTGATCACAAATACAAGCTAAACTTGCTGAACTTATAAACACACCTAAACTGCATAATGAACACAACTTATTAACAAATCCGACTCTCGGTCACCTCAAAGTAGTCTACTATAAACTACCTGTGTCCTATCCGAGTACCCCTGACCGTTCCCCTTCACATAACCATAACTGTAAAACAGTAGGAGGGATTTCTCTGGAATGGGTATTAGGAGAATAGCAATTTGGAATTAACAATTAACAGGCCTGTAACTGATTATATTAAAACCTGTGTGGTGCTGCTGCTCTACATTACAGGGTGAACGACTGTGCAGGAGACACGGTGAGATTTTAGTGTTTCAATGTGATCAAGAAGCCTAAACAAAGAGAACAGTGCCAAGACTTTAATTTTAGAAAAAATTTAAATCTGAGTGCAACCTCTGTATAACAGCATTATGACAAAATACAAAAGAAAGAAAGAAAGAATCTGGCTATGATTTAGTGCAGAAACATAATGAAGATAAGAAAATGAATATGTGAATTATACTATAAACAAATAACCAAGCTCAAATTGCAGTCACACAAACGCCCACACAAACTAAGGCTACGTTTACATTAGACCGTATCTGTCTCGTTTTCTTCGCGGATGCACTGTCCGTTTACATTAAACCTCCTGGAAACGCCGGGAAACGGGAATCCGTCAGGGTCCACATATTCAATCCAGATCGTGTCAGCTCCGGTGCTGTGTAAACATTCAGAATACGCGAATACGCTGTGCTGAGCTCTAGCTGGCGTCGTCATTGGACAACGTCACTGTGACATCCACCTTCCTGATTCGCTGGCGTTGGTCATGTGACGCGACTGCTGAAAAACGGCGCGGACTTCCGCCTTGTATCACCTTTCATTAAAGAGTATAAAAGTATGAAAATACTGCAAATACTGATGCAAATACTGCCCATTGTGTAGTTATGATTGTCTTTAGGCTTGCCATCCTTCCACTTGCAAGTAGTAAGTGATATGCGCTGGGATCACACACACACAGCGGCTCAGTCCTGAATCGTGGCTTGTGCACTTCACTCGCGCGCTGTGTGAGCTGCGCAGGGCCAGAGTGCGCACCCTCCAGAGGACACTCGCTGTTCAGGGCGGAGTGATTTGGAGCGCAGGATGCCTGCGGAGCCGAGCGTATCCGTGTATTGGCGTTGCTATGTGCACGCAAATCGTGTATTGGTGTTGCTGTGTGCACACTAATCGTTTTAAAAACGTTAATCTGATGATCCGCTGATACGGTCTAATGTAAACATGGGCACAGGGGATTGTTACACACTCGGAGTAAACTCTCGCTGCTGCACTAATTAAAGAGAAGGAGCTGTGAGGAGGAACGTGTCAAAGACCTGTGATTCAGCAGAGAAGGGCTCTTCTCAAACCTGAACCACTCTCATCACACACAGTCAACGAGAGGGGGAGTAGGGACAAAGACAAATAGAGAAGGGCGGCAGAAAAAGACAGAGTGGTTGAAAGAGATACAAGGCGTACTCACACTAGGACTGATTGCCTTGTACCGCTCGAGAGCGAATGATCCCCCTCCCCACTCGCCTGCACTTTATGTTCCAGTCCTGAGTGTGCTTACGTCATCACGATGCAGCTTTACTCACGGACTACAATTTACGTTCATCGATAAGGTGAGAGCCAGACCCAAATAATCCAAATATTCTCGAAGGAATTTAAAAGTGCATGCTCTGTGCAGTTAGCAATCGCACTGCAGGAGCCCAACTACAGCTCTTCCATGCAGGCCAAGTGAAATGCACCCAAGCACAGTACACAGCGATCACGCTAGTCAAATGAACCAGGGGTTCAAACGCCCGTAGGTGCGGTACGGATCGCCTAGTGTGAGTACACCCAAAGAGATGGAAACAGAAGTCCCTTTCACGCACAAAATCTGTTATTCTATGCAGTAAAAACAAAGAATTGATACATTTTCATTCCCACTTAGTCTTCCATAACAGAAATATTACGGATATCGTGTATTCCCACCTGACTGCTACGGAGCGCCAACCATGCAAGACAAGATCTAAAGAATAATTCATGAGACGGCAAGTCCACTGCTGTGAAAAGCCCAAGCTGAGACATTAGCTAGTTAGCAACATGGCACAAGTCGAGCTGCATCATGTTTCTGTTGAGAGAGTTGTCGTCTTCTCGTTTCTGAACATTTGTTTTGTTCAAGCAAAGGCTGCTTATAACATTTTTGTGCAAACAGTAGGACCTCTGTATCTGCTGACTCAGTCAAGCATTACACCTCGAACTACACACCCTGCTTATAGACAGACAGCATAAACCACAAATACCTGCTTTCACTTTGGATACTTATTACTCGCCTTGTTTCAACCACAGCTTCTGTTAGTTTGTCTTGCGTTTGTCTTTATTTTCCATGCTGATGCTTGTTGTGTTCCTCACTTCTACTGTCCTGTTTTCATGACTGGTGTTTTTTTTTTTTGCTGCTTTGACTATCCTGTGTAAATAAAAGTTTTCTGTACTTGCATCAGTGTCTGGCCAAAGCCATGATAAAAACATTAAGTGGAAATGTTAGAATCCCGTTCATGAGAGAGAGAGAGAGAGAGAGAGAGAGAGAGAGAGAGAGAGAGAGAGAGAGAGCACACATTCAAATAACTTAGAGTAAACTGTTATAACAGTTTTATTTTATATTAGTTACTGTTGTTGAAGTTATACTGTATGTAGTTTATTTAAAAAACAAGCATTATATATGGTTCGCTCTTATCCACGGTTTCAGCTATTCGCATTAGATCTTGAAACGAATCCCACATGGATATAGTGCTCCCACTGTATTTGTCAATGTTTCAAGTTTTCTACAGGTTGTTTTACATTGAGGCAGTAGGAGTAGTGCTGTTGCAATATCACTACATCATTTACGTTACCACCAGCAACATCATGACTGGTTACAACCAGGGCTTTGAACCGGTTCAAGGAATGAAAACGAAAACGAAAACCGGGAACTTTTTCGATTTCACATGGAACAGAAACGAAACCAGAAACTTTATTATTTTTTATGTTCCGGAACAGAAACGCTTATTAAAAATAATGGTAACCGGTTAATACCGGTTTTTATTTCGTTCCTCAAAGTTTCCGTAGCCTACAAATAAAAAAGTCATTCTTCTCCTGCGCAAGTTTCTATGACCCGCTGGGGTTCACTTCCTGTGTGACGTTCGCTGACTGAATGGAGAGAGCGGGAGGGTGGACCACTATCACGTCTCCACATCTTAAATAAGAGGTAAATATTGCAGTCTATCGTTATTCAAAAACGTCAATTTCAAACACAATATCAATATATTTGTCCACGTTAATGAGAGGCTCGCGAACATTAAATGACGTTAACCTCCGTTAGCCTATCAATGCATAGGGCCTGACTAGCCTTTGGTAACACACTAAACGAATTATCTTTCATTTTTGGCACTTTTTCTGTTTGTGTAGATGGGAAGACATACTGAGAATCCAAATCGCCAACATTTGAAATAATAATTGTTTTGAATTATTTCTTGTCTTATTTAATGAAGGTTGTAATAGAATTAGCCTACATTTGGCTTAAGCTGGATGAGACAGAGACATAATTTTATAGCCATTTGTTAAACAGCTGACAGGGAACGTTAATTAACCGTTCCGGGAACGAAATGTTTTTGTTCTAACCGGTTCGGGAACGTCTATTTAATGGTGGAACCCAAAACCGGAAACGTTAAAATTCCGTTTCTGTTCGGAACGAACCAATAGGAAAAAATTTCTGGTTCAAAGCCCTGGTTACAACACAGAAATCTGATGGCTCAGAGTCCCGCTGGAGCCGTAACAAACACTTCCATAAATGTTACTAGGTCACCAGGGGATAGATTAAGGCTGCAACTTTGCCGTTTTACTCCCATTCCTACAGGACAGCATTACTGCATAATAATAGAAAATATACGGTTTTCACTGAGAGTGGGAATGGGGTAAGAGAGAAAAATAGAAAGTGTGTGAGAGAGAGAGCAATTTAAAGAGATAAAGAGAGACCGCAAGAAAGACAGAGAGGGGATGAAAGTTATGAGAAGAGAGACAGACAGACAAAGAGAGATAAACAGCAATGTACAGAAAGACAAGAGACAAACACTACGTTCACACTGCAGGCTGAAGTGACTCAAATCCGATTTTTTCGCCCATATGTGACCTGTATCCGATCTTTTATTGACAATGTGAACGACACAGATCCGATTTCTTCAAATCCGACCCAGGCCGTTTGGATATGTGGTCCTAATTCCGATTCCTATCCGATCTTTTCATATGCGACTTCAGTCTGAACCGCCAGGTCGCATTCATCCGGCTTACACGTCATCAACAAGCCACAAACGTCACTATTCTGCGCTGAAGTAGGCGGCGGGTCTCTCAAAAAAAAGTTACAACAACATGGCTTTGATGTTCCTTTGAACGGAGGTTGCAGTCACTACCCCGCAGAACGCCTGAGCCAAAACCCTTGCCCTCTTCCTTCTCAACCTCCTCCTTAACATCAGGCTATTGTGCATGTTCTGGCTCCGTCGCAACAACAACTGCATCATCGCCAGGTACTCCATGCTGGCTACTGTCATACACAGGAAACTTTAGGTTACTTCCGTAAACACTGGCCATGCTCACTGCGTGTGACGTCGTCGTATCCTGCAATGCGCATGCGGAACACTTTTAGGTCGCTTTTCGTTCATACTGAGGATCACATACAAGTCGCATATATTTGTTAATGTGAACGACCTCACAAAAAAATTGGATTTCACAAAAAAAATCGGAATTGAGCATTAAGCCTTGCAGTGTGAACGTAGTGAAAGAGACCCAGAGAGATATAAAGAGACAGAGAGACAGGGATGGAGTGACGGACACAGGAAGAGAGAGATAAGACTATAATGATCTTTCCATTAAACAAATCTGTTAAGAAGCTCAATGGGTAAACACTAAAATCAGACACGTCTTCATAATGTCTGTTTTGCTTGAACAACTTTTCAACAAGAAGTTTGTTCCCGATGATTCAAATCCATGCAAATAATGTGATTCATTACATCTGCAGGATTCCGACTGCAGGATAAACCACCTTTTTCAGGATAAATCTCTCAGAGGGGGATCTGAGGTCAGAGGTCATCAGATGGCATGGTCAGGTTATTCATCTAACAGCAGTTCAGCAGACTAACACCAAAATATAGCAATGGTGTTGTGAAGTTTCCAGAGGATTCCAACACTTGTGTGTCAGGTTCATAACAGAAGATAAGATGCAACATATCTCTCTCTCTCTTTCTCTCATATACCAGTGTGTATGTGCGTGTGTGCGCGTGCATGTGACCTCAGTGTATAGTGAAAGTGGTCCAGGTTTGAGAGAGACCACCGAGTGGTGAACTCACTGACCCGTGTGTGTGTGGTGTGTGTGTGTGTGTGTGTGTGTGTGTGTGTAGACTGGTTGAGTTCAGTAGGAGGCCTTTGCTTTGTTATTCCTGCCTGCGCTGATGAAATATGCAGCAGCCAGACAACAAGATTCAACGTACGACAGATTAAACTCAGTGTGTGATTCTTGATATGACCAACAAGTAGGGCTGGGTACCAAAAATCATTATGCAAAAGGCACCTGTGAAGTATTTCCATACTTCTATATTAAAAAGGGTTTTATTATTATTATTAAAACTATTCAGAGAGAGCGTGAGCATACAGTGGAGGTCTGAAGTTGATAAAGGTTACTGGTGAAATAAAATCCTTAACCTAGCAGTTGCAAAGTCAAGTGAAGCGTTTTTGACCGCTTGAAGAGCAACACTGCTCCGTCACTGCCAGAAATGAGAGAATCTAGGCGAAATACACCCAAAACAAAATATCAGAAAATATCGGAAATATCAGCAAACAAGTTAACAGTGCCAATGACTTTTCCCAAGAGAAAATTATTTACTTTTATGTTTGTCAGTATATGATCAATTTTAATAGGATTTTCACAAATAACAGTCTCTAAAGTTTGCACAGAATGGCGCGGAAAATAAAAAATCATCCAGTTCTGCGGGCGGAAATGCATAGTCGATGAGAGAGGTCAGAGGAGAATGGCCAGACTGGTTCAAGCTAACAGCAAGGCTACAGAAATTCAAACAACCACTCTTCACAACTGCGGTGAGCAGAAAAGCATCTCAGAATGCACAAAACATGTAGAACCTGGAGGCGGATGGGCTACAACAGCAGAACACCACATAAGGATCCACTCCCAACAGACAAGAACAAAAATCTGAGGACACTTTTTTTCCCCCCATCTGCTATCCAACCTTTCAACAAGGAGGAAAAAAAAAAAAAAAAAAAAAAAAATCACACTCCCTCCATAACCAGCTGCCCACCAACTCCAGTAATCTCCTTCACATGACAAGCCAGGGCACTCGTACTACAGGGCAAAAACATCTGCTGGTAGCAGAGGAGCAAAAGGTCAAAGGAAACTGGTAGCAAAAGACAAAAATAAAAAAGATTGGGGTTTTTTTACACTTTAGATTTTTATCATTGCTGAGGTAATGACCAAAGATCCAACCAGCAGCTCTGTGTAAACCTCCACGCTTCTTTTCAGGTTGTGAGAAGAGCCAATTTCAGCACAGGTTCAGAGTTCAGGCTACATTTAGCCTGACAGACAGTGTGCACATCCCTGAGAGAGTGACTTTAAATGTGACACTGTGCGACAGATAATTAGTTTAAACGCGTACAGAAACGTACAGTCACACCTCACTTAAGCGTGAAAACCTATGCTAGGCTGCTTTCCATTTCCAGGTGTGTACGTTTGCAGTGCGTGAAGATTACAAAATGGAGCATGAGCTCATTTTTTATTGCAGCTGATGTTACTCACTATGAGGCCATCGAGATAAAATACCATGTCATAAGAGCATTATGTAAGGAGTAAAACACTGGGGGACTTGCTCTTATAGGAAAAAAATATAAGACAAAGTGGACTGCCCGATGTGTAAAGTAGAGTTATCAAAGTAGAGTTACTCAAAGCTGATTATTTTCCTATAATAGCATGTCTAGGAGTGTTTTACACCTCTTAAACAACAGCGATATGTTAACAACTACAATTTTTAAAATGGATAAAAAGCTAAAGGACATACGCAGAACCTCAAGAATGACAGGAATAGTTTTAAGCGTTAACAATAAATCTAATATAGTGATTTTTACGATTAAAGTGATGAATATAGGTAGCGGTCTGAGTGAATGACCTTGACATCTGAGACATCACAGAAGGAAGTCTATCGGTCTCATCGCCATTTGCGCTATACTAAAACACAGAGCTGACTGCAACTCCGATCCTCCATTTTGAGCTAATTTATCGCCGTGCCACGTAGATGTGTTGCTGGCTGGTGCAGCAACATGACAGAAGGTGGATTTACATTGCATTCATGGCCCAAGAATGTTCAAACTGCAAAGATTTGGACGCGTTTTGCGAGAAGTTCACGGGCACATTGGGCGCCTACGCAGTGGTCTCTCCTCTGCACATTTTACTGAAGACTCGTACGAAACCTCTGATCTGTTGAGGAGCATTGGCTATAAGCCCGTATTGAAAAGGATGCAGTACCAACAATTAAAGGAAAAGAAAACTACAAGAAAAGGAAAGTAAGTTCAGTTGCACCAGTTCTCCTGGAGTGCGAGCCAAGGGTTGTTGCTAAAACCCGGGACAGAACGGGATGGGACATGACACATTATCGCTCGGGCAGTGACCTCCCCGCGGCTGTTGCTAAAACTGGTGACGTCCCATCCCGGGTTTTAGTAATTGCTTGAGCTGAGCAGTAATGGCGGAGTACTCAGTATGGAGAAAATGGTGAATGAGTGTAGCAGCCGTCTGATTTCTTCACTGGATGCTGCTGCCATCTCGCCCTTATGTGGAAGAAGCGAATGAACGGAGAACTGAACGAACGACTGACAGTGAGATTGTTTCAAAAACAAATCGGCCACAAGGTCGGCCTTCAAGAAGCGAGAACAGATGGGTAAGCTCTGACTCTCATTTGGATAAAAAAAACAACAAAAACAACACGTTGTTTACCTGCATTTAGATTAATACATGTAACTTGTATTGTGTGTTTAAGTTACCGGTATAAGATTATTTAATTTGCTTCAGAATGTGATTGTCTCAGTTCATCTGATTATTTAATTAGCCTTTTACGTTTTATCAGTGAAAATGCATGCATGTACATGTATGTTGCATAAGTTATAACACCTATCCTGTTTTAATGAGAGTCAACCCACAATCAATGAAGTCAAATCAGTCTTAGTTGAGCAAGTTGGTAATGGTATTTCTTACTTTCACCATAAATTTTTATGTATATGACTTTGGTCTATAGCTGTCAAAGGCCTCGACCTTAAAACCGGTTCCTGCTGTGATGTCGCACACTCAGGGCTGGCTGGCTCAGCGGGGCAGCTCGCATGCCAACTTTGCGGTTGATTTTAACTCTGAATTTTTTTTTTTTAATTCCCATTTATGCAGCACACAAGAGTCAAGGATGGAGATACTATCCACTCAAATTTATTTAAAAATAAAAGGTTCTGCATATCTCCTTTAAGTTACATTTAATGTTATGGAACATCTGTGAAACAAGGTTGTCATTTACATTATAGCAACTGCAAAGTTTTTCCCTCACCAGCCTCTTTGTTATTTTTCCTGAAGTTAATCATTAAAAATGCAGGTTGCCATGTTACCGAGAAAGTGTAAACTTCTGTCCTGAAGTTGTTGGAAAGTGTACACCTTTCCTTCTGACTGTTACAAAATGAAGACACTGGAGAATCCTTCCATAAACATCTCCTCACAGAAACTTTCACCATATGAATGGTGTTTCTTTATTGAATAACAACTTGTCCACAATGCAAATCTTTACGTATGAGCTGTTACTCTAGAAGCAGTAACCTATTAGAACAAACGCATTAATTATATTTATTTCACGGCTTTGTTGAATACTCGATTCTTATTCTTCAATCATGGCATTTTATGATTTATTATTTCTGTATAACAGACCGCTGCTATGGACCAAGTCATCAGGGGAAGCAATAAAATCATTTTTAAATCAATACAATTTGTTTTTGTATCAAATTCTTGATTTCTTTAGTAAGTAGCCGTGTAATAAGTGGGATAATGTACAGCCAGCTGGTCATGATCGCAAATGAAACCCCTTCAGGATGATTCAAGACCCCTCCAGTTCCTGTCAGGGTTTATTTTACAATAAATACCAGCTTGTTGTACATTATCCCTTACACAAACCTATGATTTGAATTACAGCCGGAGGGTCTGAAATCAGTCAGAGAGTTTATTTGGTCTGTGCAGGCAGTCATGCTGTACCTTTGTTAAGCTACGCTGGCAGACACCAGACTAAAAGGTCATGGACAGTGTAAGGACATGCAGTCTGTGTACCTGTCCTCTTTATATTCTATATTTACACTTCAACACTTCACACTCCTACGCACAGCAGTCATAAAAACAGTGAGACTAAATTATTCATTGAAACTACAGTAGCCATCATTGCATGCAGCCCACAGCTACACAAAAACTAAAATGGTCGCATACCATGGACTTCATGTTTGAACAAGCAAATCTGAATTCACCACCTCGGCACCTCGAAGGGACGTTTATTTTAAGATCCTCTTACAAGCAGAGAGAGATGCCAAACTGACCCACGAGGCACAAACCTGATTCTTTGTGCAGCCCTAAGTGAAAGAGCTACAGGAGCAAACATCAAAACACGTCTTGGCTGAAAGTCATGACATTCATAATAAGTGTGAATTTGACTTCCTGTTGAACTGTTCCTTTAAAAACCTTTTTTCAGAGCTTTAGAAGCATTTCAGCCACGCATGCAGCTGGGTTCATAACACATTACTGCAGTGCACGGCTGTACTGCCCTTTTGTCTCTTCTTTGATGTCTGTTAGACACATCAGTGTGTGAGACACTGTCTCAGCTATGTTCCAACTTCCACCCACGATCCTGTCCCGTTTCTCTGAGACTGATGAAACCCAGCCACTGACGGGCGGATAGTCCCCCGCATTGTGCGCACACAATAACCGTGGCCTCGACAGCATTGGCACGCCAGCGTGTCCCGTTGCACGGCATCCATAAAGGCCCCCCTCCTTGCTAAGTACCAGTCACACACAAGCATCTATGAATGGTGCCTCTTCAGCAGAAAGCCATTTAAATCCTCCACTGTTTGAGTGTCTCACTGCGAGGGACTGGGATTAAACACTCTGTGATCACAAACACACTCATAACATGACGGAACAATTGGACAGGATAATGAGGATGCACCGTTCCCTTTAAAAAATGAATAGCTCCTCTGAAAGCTCTTTATGTGATGTTAATGTTAGCAGTGTTTGTGTTTTAGTGTAATGTGATCAGAGGAATGGTTCAGTTAAAAAAAAAAATCCGAATCAGGGAAGACATGTTTGCTGTCTAAAAAGCCATGAGCCTAATGTAAATAGCAATTAATAGAAGTCTATCCAACCTGAAGAACTAGCCAAGTTTAAATACACTTTTTTTCATCCTATTTAAGGAAAAAGATGTTCTGTACAGCAATTTATAAGAAAGTGTGCATGTAATTTTTTTTCTAGTGTCTACATCTTCACGAAAAACAGACAAGCAACAAGTTTTTACCCATTGTGTACCCGGCGGCTAAATGAAAACCATAGCACTCTAACTACTCATGTTTTTACCAGTGCTGCAATTTTACTCACTTTCTAATTATGTCCACTTTTTTATTACTTTTGCCCAAACAGTAGAAATGTGCATTTTCAGATGAGTAACTTTTTTTTTGTAGTAATAATCATTCCCTGACTTATGAAGATCAACACACTTCTCCCTCTTTGGTTTGTGTGTTCTCTTATCTTTCCCATGGTGATGGATGACTAAGGGAATTTAGCCTCTGCGTCACCTCATATTCGTATCCGGGTTGATCAGGAAGTCAAGGATTACAACTTGAAAGCTCCTACACACTCCAATCAACTTAAAAATGTACAATTTAAATGGGAGACATGCTTCAGTTGCATTGTGTTCATTGTCATTTCCAGGGGTGCCAATAATAGTGGCACGTTTTTGTTGAAAATAATTATTGCGTGATGAGGTATTTGTTTTTCTCAGAATAAATTTATTTCAATTAAAGGTTTGATTTTTCTCTTTTTTGTGTTTGGGTGTGAGAGATGAAGCGACTTCACCAAAAGGTGGATTTTTTTTTTTATAAACCTTTTCACTGATCTTTACAAGGGGTACCAATAATTGTGGAGGGCACTGTATCTAACTGATACAGTTAACTGCAGACTTGTCTAATCCTAGCTAAATCTAACATACACTGATCATTTTTATTTTACATTAATGATCTCAAAGCAGTAGTGGTTAGCGCTGTCGCCTCACAGCAAGAAGGTCCGGGTTCGAGCCCAGCGGCCGACAAGGGTCTTTCTGTGCGGACTTTGCATGTTCTCCCCGTGTCCGCGTGGGTTTCCTCCGGGTGCTCCGGTTTCCCCCACAGTCCAAAGACATGCAGGTTAGGTTAACTGGTGACTCTAAATTGACCGTAGGTGTGAATGTGAGTGTGAATGGTTGTCTGTGTCTATGTGTCAGCCCTGTGATGACCTGGCGACTTGTCCAGGGTGTACCCCGCCTTTCGCCCGTAGTCAGCTGGAATATGCTCCAGCTTGCCTGCGACCCTGTACAACAGGATAAAGCGGCTAGAGATAATGGATGGATCTCAAAGCATTCTCTATAGACCGTGACAGAAAGCAAGGACGCTGTATCAACTTTCAAGGCAGAAAATCAAGTCAAGATGAGGGCATGGGCCAAAACACTATTAATATGAGATGGCTGAAGGGGTGGGGCTTCCAGAGGGTGTTCAAAACATATAAGCAAGTGTCAATCGTTCTCGATTCATACGTCGATTACCACTTCTGTTGTTATTTTTAGCTTTTAAGAAGGAGAATTAGGCGAGAGCAAAGTGAAAGTGAGAGATTGCAAAACAAAGAAAGGGGAAGTAGAAGAGAGGAGCAGATCGATTACACGCAGGATGAAGAGATAGTGGATACTCACAGCGTAGGCACCGATGAGAACAGCAGCATTCGCCCTCTTGCGCTGGTCGAAGCTTGTGTAGTGCACGATCCTCTTTCTGGTCAGTGTGAAAGACTGTGGAAGGGCAGCAAGAGGAATAAAGACAGTCAGTCAGTTATCTAGAAAATATCATCACAGCATTACATTAAACTAAACCGGAAAACTAAAAATATGTCTGGAAATTGATTAAACACAAGGGTTAATATTATAATAATTGTAAATACCACTGCAAACAGGAATTATTATTATTATTATTATTATTAGGACTTATCATGACATTTAGTGTAATGGAAGAGTATGCAAGATATTCAATATCTGAAAATACAGTAAGTGTGGAAATGTCTTGAAAGATCTCCTGATTCAATCTTACTTGGAGTCACAATGCAACTATTAAACAATTTCTTGTGCATCTCGATATGATCGAGCTCAATTTGTAATTTCTATACCCTGGATGTCTATTTAGAATATATAAATATACATATGTAAATCTAATGTCTTGGATTTTTTTTCCCCCCAATATTTTCATCCATCATGGGAACACACTTCGCTTAATTAGGGTGGCGTTTTACGATCATATGGTACCAGTCAGAGAATTATGGGGTGAAAATTTTGCTCACACTATTTCTTATTTGACATTAATGATGTAAATGTAAATAACAGTTTGATACTGCTGACATTTCCACTGATACAATGAATATGATGCATCTAGAGGATCTATTTATTTCCCGTTACATATCACTGCTCTGAATCTCTCACAGATATTTTGCAGACTGAGCATCTGTGCAGCCTGTAACATATGCATCGAAATCAGACAGCTGCTTGAGCACCTACCACTGCTGCTGCTGTTAACCTTTTGCCTGGGGGTTTAAAAAAAAAAAAAAAAGAAAAAACGAGGGAGGGGCATAGCCGAGCAGGTGAGCAAGAGCCAGATACACAGCTTTGCATTCTGATGCCAGAGGGGAGTCAGATCATGCAAGGACTAAACAAGCTGGGACAAAATAATTTGGGGCACTGGAATAATCTGCACAGAGTTTAAACTGAGATGCCCTCAGAGCATCCGTTTCTGCATTACAGCATATGTTGCAGACAAATGAGCAAGATGTAAAAAGAAAAAAAAAAACCTGAGGCAGGCTAAATAAATATTTAACTCCGATAGAGGCAAAAATGTCATTTGCCTCAAACATCAATATGGCATGGACTGCATTTTCAAATATATTTGTTTGATATAACTTTAAATTTATTTGTGACGGCATAAGTAAGGAATAAAAACACAGTGTTGTGCTGTTATAGGAGAATAAATAACAGAGTGGTGTGAAGAAGTGGAGTTACTGTTCTGTTTTCTGGCATCTGTTTATAGGCATCAAATTCAGAATGAGTGTATATTTACAAAAAACAAAGTTTCAACATTAAATACCTTTTTTTTCTAGTTTTTCCATTGAATATAGGTCAAAAAGGATTTGCAAGTCATTGCATTCTGCTTCTACTGTATTTATAGTTTAGAAAGCATCCCAACATTGCTGGAATCAGAGTTGCATGCGAGATGTGAGGAAACACTGGTGGTGCTGATAACATCTGTTATTCTCTGGCACCACTTATCTCTTGTTCAAGTTCAAGAGTGATTCAGGAGTTGATTTCACAACAAAACACGTCTTTAACCATGCGCAAGAAGGGTGTGGAACTATGAAAGTAAAGGTTGAAGGCAATGAACGGAAATAAATGGAGTTAAACACTAATCTTAAAGGAGATACGCAGAGCCATGGCCTCACTTTTTGTTTATAAAAGCCTTGAGACCTCAAGAACGACACAGGAATAGTTTTAAGCGTTAACAATAGATCTAATATAGTAATTTTTATGATTAAAATGATTCATATATCGGTAGCGGTCTGAGTGAATGACCTTGACATCTGTGACGTCACCGCAGGAAGGCTATCGGTCTCATCGCCATTTGCGCTATACTAAAACACAGAGCTGACTGCAACTCCGATCCTCCATTTTGAGCTAATTTATCGCCGTGCCACGTAGATGTGTTGCTGGCGGGTGCAGCAACACGACAGAAGGTGGATTTACGCTGCATTCATGACCCAAGAATGTTCAAACTGCAAAGATTTGGACGCGTTTTGCGAGAAGTTCACGGGCACATTGGGCGCCTATGAAGTGGTCTCTCCTCTGCTCTGCACATTTTACTGAAGACTCATACGAAACCTCTGCTCTGTTGAGGAGCACTGGCTATAAGCCTGTACTGAAAGAGGGTGCAGTCCCAACAATTAAAGGAAAAGAAAAATACAAGAAAAGGAAAGCAAGTTCAGTTGCACCAGTTCTCCCGGAACGTGAGCCGAGCAGTAATGGCGGAGTACTCAGTATGGAGAAAATGGAGAATGAGTGGACCAGTTGTCAGATTTCTTCGCTGGATGTGCTTTTTTTTTCCTTTCCCGCTGGATATGCTCGCCTCAGCAGCAATATCTCGCCCTTACACGGAAGAAGCAAATGAACGAAGAACTGAAAGTCAGATTGTTTCAAAACAATCTGCCACAAGGTCGGCCTTCAAAAAGCGAGAACACAGACGGGCAAGATGCGACTCATTTTGGTTACATAACACTCGTCGTTTACCTGCATTTAGATTAATACACAAAACTTGTATTGTGTGTTTAAGTTACCGGTACAAGATTATTTAATTTGCTTCAGAATGTGATTGTCTCAGTTCATCTGATTATTTAATTAGCCTTTTACGTTTTATCAGTGAAAATGCATGCATGTACATGCATGTTGCATAAGTTATAACATCTATCCTGTTTTAATGAGAGTCACGAGACTGTCAGTTCAATTCCATCCAATTCTCGAGACAGCTTTGTTCTCTGGCTTTATTTCGTAAGGTGGGGGCCTCCGTGGCCGACGTGTCACTATCGGATTCACTTTCTGATGGTTCGAACTGATACGGTTCTACGTGTATAGCAGTAGCATGTACACACTCCAATTTTAGGACTATCACAGTCAGATGTATTACTATCTGAGGAATTCGAAGAATCTCCAATAAATCCAAATGAAGAGGCCATCGCAACCACTCTCGCCTGCCGAGTCTGGCTTTGGTCTATAGCTGTCAAAGGCCTCGGCCTTAAAACCGGTTCCTGCTGTGACATCACGCGCTTAGGGCTGGCTGGCTCAGCGGGGCAGCTCGAATGCCAACTTTGCATTCGATTTTAACTCTTAAAAATAGATTTTTTTAATTTATGCAGCATACAAGAGTCAAGGATGGAGATACTATCCACTCAGAAATTTATTTAAAATTAAAGGTTCTGCATATCCCGCACGGTATATTTTCATCTTATTACTACACAGCAGTTATAACCATTGGATCAAAATTTATTTATTTAAATTGCAGCACCATCACACTGCCACTGCTGGGCCCTTGAGCAAGGCTCTTAACCCTGACCTGCTCAGTTGTATAAATGTAAAATGAAATGTCCTATAACTTGGGTAAGTCACTCTGGTGTCTGTGAAATGCTGTAAATGATATGCCATCCAAGATACCATCACCGTGCAGTATCTGAAATGGATTGCTCATGTGTGTAGAGAGGATAATATAAAACTCACAAAAAAGGTTTTATTTGCATTGCCAACAAGAAAATATCACAGAGACACTTGGCTGAAAATCGCAAATCTATTCGGGGTCACACCTGAGCAAGCGAAATGGCTCACGCAGTCCAAATTTGAGTTCAGAGGGCTAATTAATTTACGTTTTGGCCTGCCTCCGGGGTGACTACTGTCACTGGAGGAGAACTGTACTGTACTGCAAAAATGAAAACACTTATTTAAATATCATCACGGCCACTTGAACAGAATTTCAATTACCATTAGCCGTCCAAGCTCCCTGAACAAGCCATAAGTGGGATCAACAAATTTTATCCCAAGAAATTCTGGATTTTAACTGGTTAAAAGGTGTTGATTCTTTTTGTTTCTTTTTAAATAACAGCAGCTCTGACAACAGAGCAGTTCCAAATAACAGGGTTTTTATAATAAATGTACTTGTTATAACACTATAGTGACCGCTCATTCACAGGGACGTGTAAGGCAGACAGCTCATATAAAAGATTTTTTTAAAACTAGTTGATGTGACTTCTGTAAAGAGATGTTTATTTAACATTTATGGAAGGAGTCTCCAGTGTCAGAGGTAATCTTTCTGACATCTTCAAGACAGAGGAGTTTATACCTGGCGGTTTATTGATCAAATGACAAGCTGCATTTTTTTTCTGTAATAACATGGGGGGGGGGGGGAACAGGCTTGTGAGGGAACAGCTGTTTATAGCTGCTATAACAAGTGAGAACAAGACCTTATTTCCACCACATTACACATAATTGGAAATGGGCAAGCATCATAATGTGTTATCATAATCATTAATTAATAAAAATTGTTAGTGATGGAAATTGCTATGGTATATGAGGAATTAAACAGTTCAGGAGTGCTGTTATTGGAAAATGATGAAATTCAGGGTGATAATAGTAATTCCGTTTCATCACACCACTCCGTTGTTGATTACTGTTTTATTCTTTTATACATCATGCCTTGTGTTTACTGAGGTTCAAAAGATTTTTCTTCATTGCTTCAATTTAGTTTAATTTCTTATTCTGAATATTTTTTAATTCTTATTATTTTGAAATTTTTATTTCTCACATTGTGTCTTATTAACTAATATTAAGGTTGCAATTGAACTATTTCTTTTCGTAACACAGAATGAAAAGAATCACCAGCTACAGCAAATAAGTGTGACCATATCAAACATGGAACCTTAAGAAACTGAGGGAAAAGGAAAACTATTTTCTTACATCAGGAAACTGTTGAGCTTTATCCCTTTCTTACAGACGTGGGCCATTTTAGCAGGTACACATACCATATACATTACTTTGTAGTTAACAAATTAGAACACATCAATCCTCAGTGCTGCACGTGCAGAGGGGTGCCAATACATAGTGCACAGCAATAGTAATTGTACGCCGACAAAGTGATTTATATGGTATGTGGACTCGATAAAAATTCCATCTCCTCACAGTCCAGTCCAGACTTCCTCTCTTCCATTCCTTGTCTTTTTGTTTTCATTTCACATGCAGGCCAAAAACCAGCGAGGGTTCACCGAGAATGCCGTCCCCATAGTGACACTAAGTGGTACAAATACGAGGCAGGGGCTAACACACGTGTCAGGTGGGTGGGGTGCAGCGTGAGAGAATTATTTAAAAAAAAAAAAAAGGTTAAAAACAAGCTTCATGCGTCTACTGGAGCACTTTACCTTCAACATTCCAAAACATGAACACATGAGGTAACTACACCTGGCCAGCTTCAGAAACAGAACAAAAACACAGAGACACAACAGGGATTATTATTATTATTATTATTATTATTATTTTAACCCCTGCTTTTTAGGACAGGTTAGATGATGGAGAGATCAGGCAGTTGATAGATTTGGAGCTCATATCAGGGGTGGAAAAAGCACTGCTCTTAAGTAAAAATCAATAAAAATGGAAGAAAAATGAATAATACAGAAATGATTATGTGTCATGATATAATTAGTAAATAATAAGCTGTAAGGCTTACTAGAAATCCGTTTCATCTGGATAATATGACGGAAAAAAATACTCATTTTTAAATACGTATTTTTAAGAGTAAATAAGCATGCTACTTTTCAATTTATTCAAGTACTCAATTTCAATAATACCCGAGTAAAGTAGAAATCCAAACTATGCTATTCCAAAGTCGTGTACAATTTCTCAAATATTCTCCACCACTGACTCACATCCACTTTGGGTTTTGTTCTTCTTGTTGACTGTTTTCATTAGAAACTCTGGCTGTGAGAGTTGACCAATTAGAAAACCTCAAATTAAGCATTTCAGCAGAGCCCTGAAGTGTAAATAACACTGATTATGGACTGGTCTAAGATGACCTACTGTACACACAGAAAAACAACTAAAGGGGACTATTTGTGATGGCAAAAAAATTGCAGGCTTGCCAAGTGAGTCAAATAGTGTGACCTAGTTAGCAAGCACAGGTAAATATTACAAAAGAAAAGAACTAACATTCAAAAAACGGGTTAGAGCGTTCATTTTAAATCATTTACTTTGTGTAATTTATTTGCATTGAAATGTTTTTGATCTCCCATCATAATGTGCTCCAAAATCTAAAACGGATTAATTACATATTTTCTCGCTTCATAGTTTCTCATTTATTAAACGATCCTCAGCATGCATTTTCTCTGTGGGTTCTAAGTACATCCTGGGAACACAGAGTAAGGTGGGAATACATTCTAGATGAGACACCAATCCATCACAGGGCACCACGCACACATTCACATACTTGTTCACACCTAGGGGCAGTTTAACACAGCCAATCCACATACCAGCATGTTCTGGGAGGAAACTGCCAAACCCAGAGGAGACCCACACAGAAACAGTGCACAAGGTCTGGATCAAACCAGGTACCAGGGTGGCATGGTTAACCACTGCATCACCACACCAGTCCATGCTTGGTAGGCCATGGCATATAGGCACTGTATCCTTTCTAATTTTACCATAATTAATTTGATTAATAATTTCACTTCTGCTTGAGTTATTTTAACTGACATTTTTTTGGCTTCCTGGACTATCCACTTGGAATTGAGCAGTAAAATATAACTAACAGTGGAGTACAAAAGTCTGAGATGACATCGAAAATCTGAGATTTTTTTTTTGGGGGGGGGGGGGGGGGGGGGGGGTTCATTAAAAAATGAAAAACAGAAAAGTGTAGAATATTACAAAAAAAAATTGTTCAAAACATTATCTCTAGAAAGTTCAGGAAATTTGTGATATTGACCATGAACAAAAGGTCAGATTTTCCCATGATTTTTGTCTCTCTTTGAAGCATGTGTTCAGGAGATCAAATCAAAGTCCCTTCCCACGCCAAGTGGTGCATAGGCCTGGGGCGTAGTGGCTCAGGTGGATAAGGCGCCATACCATAAATCCGGGGACCCGGATTCGATTCTGACCCGAGGTCATTTCCCGATCCCTCCCCGTCTCTCTCTCCCGCTCATTTCCTGTCTCTACACTGTCCTATCCAATAAAGGTGAAAAAGCCCAAAAAAATATCTTTATCAGATAGGCCGGCGCCGATCTCCGTTTCCGTAGCCCTCAGCCTCTCGCCTATTACACAGCTAGGGTTACAGTGGGGGGCTGGTCCTCTGGTAACCGTGAGAGTTTGACTCCCCACTCGCATCTGTATTGCAGCGTGGCAGTAGGTACCATTTTCATGATGGTCTTTGGTATGACCCGACCGCAAGTAGAACTCGCGATCTCCTGATCGAGAAGCAGACAGGCTAACCACTAGGCCAGCTCGCGGTGACGTTCAGGAGATGCTCCAATGAATTTTATCTCACGCAGATCATAGGCCAGCTCAAGTGTGTGCTTTTGTTCATGAAAAGTGGGACATCCCAAAGAAGTTCTGTAATTCATGTAAATATTTCTAAGATTATATTTTTCACAGAAATTGTTATTCTGATCATATAAATTGTAATGAAACAAATTGGACTTAAATTGGAAAAGAAAGGAAAATACAAACATTGTTACTAGTGGCCTCAGAGCTCACTGTAGATCCAGAGACTTCATGGTAATCATATGTTAAATCATGACTCTGAGCTGAGACGCCGAGACTGCAAACTCTGTTTTTGTGCAAATTGTGATTACTGTGCCCAGCTTGAGGCTACACAAAGTGCTGAGTAACAGAGAGACCTTCAGGCAAGCATGTCCCGAAGTCCCTGAGGACAGGGGTTCTGTCCAAAAAAAAAAAAAGCCAGAGCAGCTTAAAGACAGGTGAGTCAGAAGCTAAAAACAGAAACTGCATTCAGTGTCTTGGCTTGTTTTACAGAGAAGGAATTTATTCTAAAGCAGTCTTACAATTGTTTGTCTGGCCTGATTTAGCCTCTGAAACAGGATCTCAGAATAAATAACATATTACACATTACACTGACCTACCCTTCCACCCTCATTACCTCAGTACCAGAACATAACACGTGCATGCCAACAATGTTGCAATGGGTGTGAGTAGGAAACCCACAGTAGTTTTATTGTTGCTGGTGCATACTCTACATTCTTCAAGAAGGAGGTTTGTGAGAAAGCAAAATAAACAAAACATGCAAAATCGCTCACCTTTAACTTTTTGTTGAGTTTACAGCAGTACCTAAACAGCATGGCAAGGTTGAGAGGCCCAAAATCTGCATAAAAGCTGAAACAGACCACACACACACACGAGATTACTTTTTCCCAGTTAAGTAGAAACTACACCTTCATAAGAACATTTTAATTATATGCCTAAAGTAAAAAGATTATACCATAATTATACTAGTGCATCTCAAAAAATTAGAATACCATGAAAAAGTTCCTTTTTTTTCATAATTTAATTCAAAAAAGGTAAACTTTCATATATTCTATATTCATTACATGTAAAGTGAAATATTTAAAAGCCTTTTTTGTTTTAATTTTGATGATTATGGCTTATAGCTCATGAAAATCAGAAATCCAGTATCTCAAATTATTAGAATATTCCCCAAGATCAATCAAAAAAAGGATTTACAATACAGAAATGTCCAACTTCTGAAAAGTATATTCATTTATACACTCAATACTTGTTTGGGGCTCCTTTACCATGAATTACTGTATCAATGCAGTGTGGTATGGAGGTGATCAGTCTGTGGCACTGCTGAGGTGTTATTGAAGCCCAGGTTGCTTTGATAGTGGCCTTCAGCGTATCTGTATTTTTGGGTCGGGTGTTTCTCATCTTCCTCTTGACAATCCCCCACAGATTCTCTATGGGATTCAGGTCAGGCAAGTTGGCTGGCCAATCAAACACAGTAATATCATGGTCAGCAAACCATTTGGTAGTAGTTTTGGCACTGTGGGTAGGTGCTAAGTCCTGCTGGAAAAGGAAATCAGCATCTCCAAAAAGCTCGTCAGCAGATGGAAGCATGAAGTGCTCTAAAATCTCCTGGTAGATGGCTGTGTTGACTTTGGACTTGATAAAATACAGTGGACCAACACCAGCAGATGACATGGCACCCCAAATCATCACAGACTGTGGAAACTTCACACTGGGCTTCAAACACCTTGGATTCTGGCCTCTCCACTCTTCCTCCAGACTCTAGAACCGTGATTTCCAAATTAAATGCAAAATGTACTTTCATCTGAAAAGAGGACTTTGGACCACTGAGCAACAGTCCATTTCTTTCTCTCCTTAGCCCAGATAAGACACTTCTGACATTGTCTCTGGCTCAGGAGTAGCTTGATATTAGGAATGCGAAAGTTGTATCCCCTCTCTTGAAGATGTCTGTTCGTGATGGGTCTTGATACACTGACACCAGCCTCAGTCCACTCCTTGTGAAGCTCTCCCAAGTTCTTGAATCAACTTTTCTTAACAATCCTCTCAAGACTGCGGCCATCCCTGTTGCTTGTGCACCTTTTCCAGCCACCCTTTACAGCAATGACCTTTTGTGGCTTACCCTCCTTGTGGAGGGCATCAGTGATCATCTTCTGGACAACAGTCAAGTCAGCAGTCTTCCCCATGATTGTGGTTGTGTGTACTGAACTAGACTGAGAGATACACTGTGTTCATACTGTTTTACTCAAACTCGAAATGAAATATTCTAATATTTTGAGATGGTTTATTTTAATGTTTTTGTACTGTATGCCATACTGATTAAAATTAAAATAGAAAAATGCTTGAAACATTTTAGTTTTTATGTAATGAGTCTATAATATATAACATTTTCACTTTCTTAAATAACTGATGGAAAATATTGAATTTTCACAATATTCAAATTTTTTGAGATGCACTAGTATATAAAACTTTTTTTTTAAACTGTCTCACAGTTATAAATGCATTATAACAATGTTCAAATTCTGTAAATCAACAGAAGTACAATTGCATTATGATACAGATATATATTTAGGCACTGCCAAAAAAGCGGAGCTCCCGATGAGCATATGAGCAAAATATTTGCAAAGGCACAAAATCAACCTGAATAGAATAATAATATTATAGCATATGAACCATGGAATCGTGTCATATAGTGTATTTCACGTCAATAAATTGCTGCATTGTCTTGTGACAGTGAGACCAATAATGAGATGCACATCACAGTTACGAATACATATTTATTCCTTTCTTTGACACCGCATGCCATGCACCAGGAACAGCAACACAACATTTATTATGTTGTGACTCTGCTGGGTGCCTGGTGGACAGCAGTGAGCCAGCACTTTCACTTTACATCATTACTGTAGAGTTACAATTGAATATCAAACTTGATATGTCAAACAGTTGTCTTGTTATATCGGTCACGTACACACACAGCGCCATTAGGACTAATTATCATACACCTGTTCCTGATTAGAGCACAATCACAGCGCAGGCATATAAAGACTCTCAGTAACACACAGTTTGCGAAGTATACGTACTGTACTCTGTGTCTGATGTTACCAAACCTTGCATTTTGTATTGCTTTTCTGGTTTTGGACATTGAGTACTGTATCACCTCTGATATCCTGTCTGTGTCTCACTCGACCACTGCCTGGTTTTTGACTCTGCCTTTGTCTACATTTTGGATCTGTTTGCTAGCGTGTTTTCAATAAAACTCTTCCTGCACATACATCTGCCGTTTGCCCTTAAATGACAGAAGCGGACAATTGTCCAACAAGCTAGTGGACTAATAAAACTGTTTTAACTAGTTTTATATGAAACGGTCATAAATATTTTCTGTAAAACGCGTCAGTAAATCATCATGTTATTTTTTTTTTAAAGCAACTTAAACTAAGTGCTGGATAAAAACCCATCTCTCTTATGTAAATCAAGATACAAATTTCATTGTCCGGTGGTCAAGTGTTTATGAACTATGTTGCCTTGCACTTATGGTCGGGTTCCCTGTGGTGGTACACGTTCGTCATTCGTTCGTACGTTCAGACGGACGTCGTACGGTTAAAAACCATCAAAAGTCAGGTCGATGTATTACCACATTTTCTTAAGCATGGGGCTCCACTTTGCATGCTTTGTGCATGAGGAGCTCCACTATAAATTGGTAGAAAATACTACTTTTCAAATTAGAAAGATCAATATTAGTTTCATTAGTGTGTAATTACACAGAAAATGTTGCAAATATTTAAAATAAAGTATGTTTGGAGTTCTAAATCCTTTCCACTGCTGAGCTGTAATCACTTGGCAGAGGCAACCAGATACTGGACTATAATAAAGTGGTGCTTAGTGGCATTCATGAGACTGTCAGGGTTTCCTGCTCGTATAGACACCCTTGACCAAACTGTCCTGCAGAAAGTATAACTGTTCCTGCCAAATCCAACAGAACATTTGACCAATCCCACCCAATCTTATAGAAACTGTGACAAATCCTCCCAGCTACCCCAGAAAGTCTGACCAATCCCACCAATTCCTGCAGAAAATGTGACCAATCCTACCAACTACAGCAGGTACTTTGACCAATCCCAAACCTGTAGAAAGTTTGGCCAATCCTGCACTCTTACAGAAAGCTTGACCAGTCCCATCCACTTGTACATGCCAGCAATATTTCTGACAAACTTAGTTGGTAGTATTTCACTAAATATAAACAAATTAGTCTTGACTCTGACTCTAAATGAAAGCAGTCAACGTGTCACATAGCATATACGTTCTTGTGATAATGAACCCGGCCTTTCTCTGTCTCATAAGCTTCATCTTCAACCATCTGCTGATGAAAAAAGTAGATAACCATCATCACAGTAGAGTTACTTGTACAGTCTCTTTTAGATGCCACACATTCCAATGATGCATATGATAAAAGTTTATTTCAAAACCCCAAGAACTAAATAAAGTGTAAAATAGGATCACTGATTTTTTTGGGTCTTCTTTGCAACATACCAATATTTCACTGTTCTGAACTTTTAATATGGTTTATGGTGTAGTCCATAGTGATGGATGACAAAAACATTTTCAGGTGGACAACTTCATGTGTAATCAAAAGCAACAATGTGAGACTAACTGAGGAAGGAAGGAAGGAATGAAGGAAGGAATGAAGGAAGAAAGACTTTATTCATCACACACTTGTGAAATTCCTCTCTGCATTCAACCCATCTGAAGCAGTGAACACACACGTGAGCAATGAGCGCACACACATACCCAGAGCAGTGGGCAGCCATGCTAACAGCACCCGGGGAGCAGTTGGGAGTTCAGTGCCTCGCTCAAGGGCACCTCAGCCCAAGGCCGTCCAATATTAAAGTGCATGTTCTGGACCAATTTTTTTTTTTTTTTAATATGAAAGTATGTCCCTTTACACACTCATCCAGAAGGGTAATTTTGCACGAGGCCATCTGTCTACAGCAGAAAAAAATAAAACAAAATGCGTCTGGAAAAATCCCAAAGGAGTCTGGAGCCAGATTCGTGACGTCACCTGCGGAAGTGCCAGTAGGCTGCGTGAGCTTGCACGGTTTCAGTGCACAGCCTGTGTAGACCAAGCGCTCCCATTACTCTCTCACTGTCCGGTCTTTTGGAAAACGATGATTCCATCAAGATTGGTGTTACTAAACCCTCCTACAATACATCTGTTAACCATTTTAATAATTACGTGATAACGTTGAAGAAATTTGCAGAAAACCACCAGATCATTTTCTCATAAACAAACCACAGCTAACGTAGGATTCAGAAGGAGGCGTCCCGCACGTGACGTCATGAAAATCAATGTTTCCCGGGAAATCCAAAAGCCAAATGTTTTCAGAGGCGGACCAATTCGCCTCAAATGGCTTGATTTCAACTGAATTTTTCTGGTATTGTGCAAGGTAAAAAAAAAAAAAAAAAACTGCACAAAATGCAAAATGTGACAGATATTTAACCAAAGTTTAATATAAAATAGGAGGATTACATTGATCTTGGGGTGGCACAGTGGTGTAGTGGTTAGCGCTGTCGCCTCACAGCAAGAAGGTCCGGGTTCGAGCCCCGGGGCCGGTGAGGGCCTTTCTGTGCGGAGTTTGCATGTTCTCCCCGTATCCGCGTGGGTTTCCTCCGGGTGCTCCGGTTTCCCCCACAGTCCAAAGACATGCAGGTTAGGTTAACTGGTGACTCTAAATTGAGCGTAGGTGTGAATGTGAGTGTGAATGGCTGTCTGTGTCTATGTGTCAGCCCTGTGATGACCTGGCGACTTGTCCAGGGTGTACCCCGCCTTTCGCCCGTAGTCAGCTGGGATAGGCTCCAGCTTGCCTGCGACCCTGCAGAACAGGATAAAGCGGCTAGAGATGATGAGATGAGACACTGATCTTACTCCTGAATTTACCCATGAGATGCACTTTAAACCTGACCGTACGTCTTTGAAGGAAACCGGAGCACCCGGAGAACATGCAAACTCCGCACAGAAAGTTCCCCACTGGCTGCTGGGCTCGAACCCAGAACCTTCTTGCTGTGAAGCTAGACTGTGCTAACCACTTACACTTAGTTCCTCTAACTGTTTGTTTGTTGAGGCTGAAAGCTGTACAGTATTAGTGGAAGGTTTGTGTGATGGGTAGCACTTACTTTTCATACACAAACTCATCATCTGTGCAGAAATAGTGTGTGTTTACTGTGCTCTTCGGTTTGCTTCTCAGTGTGGCGAAATAGAGCCGATCTGGGAAAAGATAAAGACCAAAAAAAAAAAAAAGGTGAAACACATTACATTTGCAATGCATGGATAGACAGGACTGTTAGTCAAGTCAAGTCAACTTTATTGTCAAATATGCTCTACATGCTCGACATACAGCACAGATGAAATATCAGTCCTCTCTGACCCACGGTGCAAACAGGCAATGCAATAAATACAAATAGAATAATTGAAAAAACCAAACAATACAAACAGTATAAACACTCTAGATAGGAACTAGACATAGACTAAGCACTCAAACAATATAAACAGTATAAATAGACGCAAGTCTATTAAACGTAAGTCTCCATAAAAAGACAACTATAAAGTGTACTTCAGCTGTTATTAAAGCGTAAATGTAGTAATTACATCACGGAGTGGAAACAGAAAGCACTTCCGCTGCTCAGATGTTTGTTTGGGTCTCTTCCTTTTCCCACAATAATAAACTTACTGCATTCACAAACTACACACTTACCTTTCATAAACTCAGACGCTCCTAGTAAGTCATTATGATCAGCCATTTTAAAGAAAGGAGAAAATACAGCGGAGTGTTTAAGGTGCTCTAAAGTCATGAGCTTTAAAAAATAATATTTAAAAAAAAGCCGTTTAAAAAGTTGTGCGTAGAGGAAGCGGAACTCTCTCGAGCAGGTCGCGAGCCGTTTCCCCCGAACACACAAACTTCTCGCTTTTCTCAACCTTATTTCACTATACACGCCATTTCCAGCTCAGGAAACAAACTTTAAACAAATTTAATCTCAAACACTTTTTAGCTCTTACATACTACTCGCGCACTCCTGTACGCAACTCCGAGCTGCGATGCTAACATGCTAAACCTGCCCAGAGGAAACGTTAATGAATGAAGCGCGCGCGACGTCCACTGTGAACTCCATGACTCTTCATAAAGTGTTTAAAAATAAAAATAAAAACAGTTCCGAATAACTTTGATATAAATCCCGGGTTTCTTCAGCAGTCCAAACTAAACACAGCTCATTTCTTAACCCTCTCTCTCTCTCTCTCTCTCCCACTCACTCGCTCATTAGGGTGCAAAAATCTTTGCACTGCCATTTTAAAGGGGTGTCACGTGGCCACTTTGTGTCCAATCACAACACAGGCTACACTCAGCCGACCAATGAAAACAGAGAAAACATTGCAGCAACGTGAAAGCCCTCTGGCTGCACTGTAAACACTTCGAGGATTAAATGTAACATCATTCTTTTCTTCTGCTTGAGTTTTCCCTTTTGTTTTGAGGAATACTCAGTTTATTCTGCTTTTTATTAGAGTAGAAACCATAACAAAAACAAATCTTATCAAAATGCTGAATCAACTTCAGAACGATCATGAACATAAGCAGAATGAATATCAAATAACTGCAACAATAGCTTGTTTGTTGCTATATTTTTATTTATATGGTGTTTGTTTGGGGGTATGTTTGTTTAGTAACATCTTAGCTTTATGAATTTATATGGTTTGTTTGGCTTGCTGTTTATGGATTTGTTGCTTGCCTGTGTGATTATTTGTTTTGTGCTCATATAATTTGAACTTAAATATCTCATCTCATCTCATTATCTGTAGCCGCTTTATCCTGTTCTACAGGGTCGCAGGCAAGCTGGAGCCTATCCCAGCTGACTACGGGCGAAAGGCGGGGTACACCCTGGACAAGTCGCCAGGTCATCACAGGGCTGACACATAGACACAGACAACCATTCACACTCACATTCACACCTACGCTCAATTTAGAGTCACCAGTTAACCTAACCTGCATGTCTTTGGACTGTGGGGGAAACCGGAGCACCCGGAGGAAACCCACGCGGACACGGGGAGAACATGCAAACTCCACACAGAAAGGCCCTCGCCGGCCACGGGGCTCGAACCCGGACCTTCTTGCTGTGAGGCGACAGCGCTAACCACTACACCACCGTGCCGCCGGCAATTTTTCTCTTACATATAAATACAAACATAACATAGAAAAGTAGTTTTACTTTCTTAAACATAACTAAGTTGTGTTACCTGTCTGACCTTAACTAAGTTGTTTTACTTGTTTAACCTTAACCAAAGTCCTACTCAGGTGCTGCGTGAACTTGTTTTCACAGTGTCTATTGATGAGGGAGGTTGTCATAGTACTGGTGGACCACTCTTGGTAGTACTGGTTTCATTGCCTGCAAGTCATTGAATTTCCTGAGAATAACTGGCAATTGGGCGGGAAAGAGTGGGACCCAGTGGAGTGGTTCTTCGCCCTGACAGAAAAACCACATGAACTTCACATGTGATTTCTCACATGTCGAAAATGTGTTTTGCACATGGGAAACGTGGTTTTGGCCCAATTTTATGTGAATCACATGTGGGAATGTTTTACACGTGCGCTCTACATGGCAACACGTTACAAAATCTGATACCATGTATTCCACATGTTACCACATGTGGTAACATGTGATCACATGTGAAATACATGGGAAATTCATGTGTTTTTTCTCGAAGGGGGATGCTGAGTCACTGAGGTAGGTCCTCCCAGTCAGACTCAAAATCCAACTTGTGCCGGATTCGACCATCTGCCAAGTACTAGAGAGCCCGAAGGTCATGGACTGTGGGGTCGCCAACTTTGTATGTAGCGTCAAAAACGCCTAAGTCAAAGAGATGACTAAGGCAGATAGTGATTTTGGACTCTAAAATGCGTTCTGATAGGCTGAGGACATAGGCAATAAGGCAGGGGATGCAGGAGTGGTAGGAGAGTAAAGTTAGGCAGATATCACAATTTGGCCAAAAAATGACTTAGGCAATTATGCTATTAGGCTAACGATATCTGCTTGTTTATTTTCATATTTTGGATTTTTTTTAAACACTTATTTATTTGACGATATTGATGTTTCAAGCCAGTTCTGATTTTTTATTAGTTTTCTACTTGTTATGAAGCAGGACATCTCTGAAAATGAGACACTTTTCTCTAAAATAAATAAAGGAACATTTGGTGATATCTGTGCTCTTAACACCCACTCACTACACTTTAGATTTAATTGAGGTGTGTTTGCAAAGTGGACATGATCAATCAAGGCAATGTTGCACATTCACTATTATACACAGTATAAAATAAATAAAAAACAGAAACCACTCTTACCTGAGATGAAGGAAATCCAGAGCTTGTGTACAGCAGACGCAGCCTGACTCCACTCACTGTTCTCCTGGGCTCTCCAGGATGCAGCGTCTGACATACCTTCATTGAAGGTCAACAAAAACAAAGAGGATTGTGGGATTCAGGACTTTCTGCAGTGCTCCACACTCTGTCCAGCTCCTGGAACCCTGGACCAGCTGAGACACAACAGTTGGTTCTATGTGGGTCTGTGGGGACATGGTGTTCACCAGTGGAACAGAACAGTGGGGATTTGGGTCACGTGACCTGCTCAGGTTTCCTCACATGTGGCTTGGGTTACACATGTCGAGCTGGCAAGGTGTGACTTTCAGGCTTCGTCTGGCGTCTGGACCGACTGATCCGTCTTCAGATGCAGATTCAGACTAAGATCAAAGTGTAACGCTGGTGTGCTCAGATACTTGTCGTGTAGTTTTGCTCAGGTTCTGAGTTTCAGAGAGCATTTATAACCATGTGTAGCTCTTTTTGTCACTGCTTGCTTGTGTGGTTCAGAGATGAATTGATACTTTCGAGCTCTGACATCATGGAAAACCCACAGACGAGCCAAAGTGTGCCCGCTACTCAGTGAGAGAAATTATTTTAAAAGGTACACTATATCCATATTTCCAGGGGAAACATGCATATTAAAAGGTAGAAAACTGACAAGGAAATTGGATAGTCTGGTGATATTTACATAACCATAATGATTTCCAAAATGTGCAGCCTTAGTAGAGGTAAAATTAGTAGAAATAACCTGGATAATGGTTCTTGCTTGCTAAAAGAACACAACCTTGAACTTTTATGAAATGCTGATAAACCTTCAGTTTTCTTAGATTTATTCTTTAAAAAACTTAGAACCATTAAATGTCCTTCAGTTGTCCCTCTGGGAGAACTCTACAACTACAGATCAAGGCAGATGGCTAAATAGTTTATGCACACCACTAGTGGACGTAGCACCACTACGAATTATTGTTTATTGCTGTCTTTTGTGAGCAATTGTCCTTATTTAGCTATCTTTATTTTATTTTTTTTTTACACTTAGTCAACATTTATCTATATTTTACTCTGTACTTGAGCTGCTGCAACACCTGAATTTCCCCTCATGAGAATCAAGAAATGAATGAATATGCAAAATTATATATAAAATGTGTGCGCCAAGCCAGGTTTTGTGGTAGACCTTAGAGAACATCCATCCATTATGTGTAGCCGCTTTATCCTTCTACAGGGTCGCAGGCAAGCTGGAGCCTATCCCAGCTAACTATGGGCAAAAGGCGGGGTACACCCTGGACAAGTCGCCAGGTCATTGCAAGCCTGACACAGAGACAAACAACCATTCACACTCACATTCACACCTACGGTCAATTTAGAGTCACCAGTTAACCTAACCTGCATGTCTTTGGACTGTGGGGGAAACCGGAGCACCCGGAGGAAACCCACGCGGACACGGGGAGAACATGCAAACGCCACACAGAAAGGCCCTCGTCGGCCACGGGGCTCGAACCCAGAACTTTCTTGCTGTGAGGCGACAGTGCCACCCCTTAGAGAACAATTACATACATTTCTCAAGTGAACATGCGAGTTATGTGGTCAGATGCAAAAAAGCAAAGGTGCATCTCACCATGTTATACCTTTAAATTACAGATGAATTAAAAAAAAAAACACCTGCCATGTACATGATCACCTGTGACAAAGTATTATGTCCTAAATTAATCTAGTGTTAAAATCAATGTGAAATTAAATGAACCATATCTACAATTGTGACTCATGTAAAATGTGAAAATAGTGTACAAAATAAACACACAAAAAATAAATCAAAGTAAAAATGTTAAAATTGTGAAACGAGCTGAATTAAATCTAAAAGCGCATGAAAAACATGTGAATGTTAATTTTACATGTAAAGTTCATGTGACTTCTGTAAGGAACACAATAGTGTTCTGATTCACTTTCAGGATTGTATGAATCCATTTTTTATTGTACTTTAACTGCAGGGAAAGTTATTTTTAACCCCCACGCTGCTGTTCAGCTCCGTCTGGATTCTTTTCAGGGACAGACTGCAGATTTGATGCGACAGAGCAGTGAATACGGTGGAGAAGCTGCTCTCTCACCCGCCCCCACTGAACATCCTCTCACTCAGACAATCATGGATGCGCCCTTCCCAGACCCGAGGGCTCCATGCTAATTCATTCCTTTCTTCTGCTCACACTATTGTCCTCCCATCTGCTGGGGTTCTCCACACCATCCACCTCTCCAAAACCAAGAGGCCCGGGACGTGAGCAACAGCCTTCACTACAGTCGCCTAAAACTAGTTATACCACAGATTTCTGGATTCTGATTGGTCAGATTACTAGAACAGCAGCTCTGACAGAAGTACAGCTCCAAATGCCAGTTTATATTCATGTGTTCACACTAATACATTATTTCTATCATAACACCTCATTCACAAGGACCTATAAGGCAGACAGTTCACATAAATTTAAGATGTTTAACATTAACAGGAGTCTCCTTATCAGTGCTCAAGTCATAAGTAACACTGTAATGAGAAAGTCTTCAGGACAGAGCAGGTTATGCTTTGGGAGTTCTTGTTAACAGAAACGGCTTTAATTTTTCTTATTTAACTTCAACAAAGAGGGCGGCACGGTGGTGTAGTGGTTAGCGCTGTTGCCTCACAGCAAGAAGGTCCGGGTTCGAGCCCCGTGGCCGGCGAGGGCCTTTCTGTGCGGAGTTTGCATGTTCTCCCCGTGTCCGCGTGGGTTTCCTCCGGGTGCTCCAGTTTCCCCCACAGTCCAAAGACATGCAGGTTAGGTTAACTGGTGACTCTAAATTGACCATAGGTGTGAATGAGTGTGTGAATGGTTGTCTGTGTCTGTGTGTCAGCCCTGTGATGACCTGGCGACTTGTCCAGGGTGTACCCCGCCTTTCGCCCGTAGTCAGCTGGGATAGGCTCCAGCTTGCCTGCGACCCTGTAGAAGGATAAAGCAGGTAGAGATAAATGAGATGAGATGAACTTCAACAAAGAGGAAAAAAAAAATGATACGCAAGTGAGGGAACGACCATTTATAGCTGCTATAACAAACAGGAACCAACTCATTTCACAGATATTCCATAACAATAATCGTAACTACAAATGAATAAATTATGTCTCATTCTTTAGTAAATAAATTGTTATTGCTGGAAGATTGCTGTGGATAAGTGGAATAAAACTCTTCTGAACAAATGTCAGTGTGGTAACTCTCATTTCATCACCCCACCGTTGCTTATTTTCCTATTACAGCACGTCCCAAAGTGCCAAGGCTTTTCAGAACACACATTGAACACAAGCTTCGTTTTAAACAACTATATTCTTAACGATTTTATTGTGATCTCTTCTCTTTCAAAAATATCTTAAGGTAAATAAACAGCGGTCATTGTCACCTACAGTGAAGAAAAAAAAACCCATCATATTTAATCCCTTCTCATAAATAATGCAGTAAGCACTATGACTGAAAAAAAATTTACCATTTTTAAGGGATTCTGCCCAGCCACCACCTCACAAACCTAATAAAGCTAAAGAGTAAGCTTCAAATGAAAATGTAAAGAGGAGGAAAAAAGGCCACACAGGATGCCATTCATTCAATACATCAACTTAAATAACTTACCATTTTAAAAAAAAAAAGGCAGCTACATAAACTCATTTTTTTGTTCAGGGACAGCAGACCATTTTGTTTAACTCCATGTACACATAGTGCACTATAATTACTGGTGACATACATATTCCTAGTTCCATGCACATGATCAGGTTGTGAACCGTGTTCTAATTGCAATTGTGAAACTGCGGTTTCTTTAAGGCTCGTGTTTAGCACACAAAAGTGGAAAGTGGATCAAAAACAAAAAAAAAAACATCTGTTGAAATACTGAAGATTCTAACCAACTAATCATTAATGCAAAATAAAACAAAGCGCTCCTAGGACAGACGATGCTCGCTTACAGTGTAAGGCAATACCCTGAGTAACAAAAGTCATTTGAGAAATGGGTGACCATTATAAAAAGCAAGGGACAAAGCAGACCGATTCAGGGTCAGCTCAAAGACTAATAAAGCGGCCGTTCTGTGTGGAAGCGTGAAGAGGAACGCTGAGACAATGTCTTCGCACCATCCCGTTGGTTACAGTAGTGTGTTTCTGCTACGTGACCTCCGGAGGCCTCCAGCAGTGCTCTGAAGGCAAGCTTACAGGTTGGAGTTGGTGGTGCCCACACCCTGGCACTCGATGATGTAGGTGTCATTGTTGGTGTGTTCGTCATCTGCCCTGCGTATCACAAACTTGGCCTAGAACAAGAGCAGGAGTTGAAATCTGAATGCAGAAAATCTTTAATAGTCGTGTTAATCATCAAGAGGAATCATATGCAAGTCCACCGTAGTCCTTACACAAACTGAAGTGTGCGCGTGTGTGTGTGTGTGTATGTATGTATGTATATGTGTATATACACAGAGTTCTCCAGTCACTTCCAGATGTTTTGGAGAGGGGAGCTGGCTCTCCTGCTTTAGTTCAAACTGGACACTAAAATAAACATTTTCACATTAATTGCTGTGCATCATTACCTAGTACAGTGTAGGAAATAAGGCCAGACCGGTGGACATTGACCGGTAATTTTTGCATTTGTCTGTCTGTATTTCAAAAGCATCAAACCCGATGGCCCATGGGGGGGGAAAAAAAAAAAAAAAAAAAAATTGTAAAAAGATATGGGTCTAATCTACTTCCAAATGTTACACTGGGCGAATACATTCTCTCATAACACGACCTGTGAAATGTAGTCTGGTTAACACCAGACCATATCACAAGTGAAATATGGTCTGGAATCCGCCTATTGAATTTCTCGTAAGGGAGGTGTGGTTTACGATCGTCAATGGCCGTTTATTGGACGTTGCGAATGTCTATCATTTGGCGTATACGTAGCCCATGGCCAATCATGGCAGTTGTACCCGGTGACGTAGTTAGAGCGACGAAGACGAAGAGGCGAAGAAGAGAAGGAAAGAGAAAGAGAAGGCAAAACAAAAAAATAGGAAAACAATGGCACCGAACAATTACTGCCGTTTGTGCAAGACAAAGCTTGATCGAAAGTTTGGTTTGTATCGCTCGCCGCCATGTTAAACGTGATCCGTAAACAGTCCCAAATAAACTACAAGCTTCCGTTTGTCGAGTAGTACGCGTCACCGTCTTTCCACCTCTCCCCACTCTCTGATTGGCTCCCTAACTCAGGCGAGCCTTTAGACCATAGTTTCCATGCTGTCTTTTCAGATCGGAACGACTGTGCAAAGCAGCATGGGATTTCCCAGGCTATGTGAAATGGGAGCCCCCATGGGCATGACTTTAAAAATTAATAATTTGGCCACCGATGGGCCTAGCCCTGCCAAAATTTACAGGCACATCCCTCTCGCCGAACCCTTTCGAACCAGCTCAGGTTCGGCCTGATTCGACATCAGCAGCGAGCACGGATCATGGAAAGCCTTAGCATGAACCCTAGCTCCAGCTGCGTGTGCGCACAGGGGGATTTAAAAATTCATAACTTGGCCACCAAAGGTCCTAGCCTTGCCAAAATTTACAGGCACCTCCCTCTCCCCGCGTGGCACACTAAAGAAGCCGCCGCCACCCAGTATTCACCATTGTTTTTACTGCACAATGCAGTTGAACGAGTGTTTTAGGGTTGGCAGTATCCGATTGATCCAGTCAGTTGATTAAGGAGTTCAGTTTACATGAAACTTTTCAGTACAGTATTAAGTGCCAAACTGCCAATCAGTCGTTATTATGTGCAACAATAAATCTAATATAGTAATTTTTACGATTAAAGTGATTCATACAGGAAGCAGTCTGAGTGAATGACCTTGACATCTGTGACGCCACCACAGGAAGGCTATCAGGCTCATCGCCATTTCCGCTATATTAAAACACAGAGCTGACTGCAACTCCGATCCTCCATTTTGAGCTAACTTATCGTCGTGCCACGTAGATGTCTTGCTGGCAACACGACAGAAGGTGGATTTATGTTGCATTCATGGCCCAAGAATGTTCAAACTGCAAAGATTTGGACCCTTTTTGCGAGAAATTCATGGATTGGACGCCGACTATGTGGTCTCTCCCCTGCGCTGCACATTTTACTGAAGACTCGTACGAGACCTCTGATCTGTTGGAGCGTTGGCTATAAGCCCGCACTGAAAGAGGGTGCAGTACCAACAATTAAAGGAAAAGAAAACTACAAGAAAAGGAAAGTAAGTTCAGTTGCACCAGCTCTCCCGGAGCGTGAGCCGAGCAGTAATGGCGGAGTACTCAGTATGGAGAAAATGGAGAATGAGAGAGAAAGAAACAACTTTATTCATCACACACTTGTGAAATTCCTCTCTGCATTTAACCCATCTGAAGCAGTGAACACACACATGCGCTCGCACACATGTGAGCAATGAGCACACACACATACCCAGAGCAGTGGGCAGCCATGCTAACAGCGCCCGGGGAGCAGTTGGGAGTTAGGTGCCTTGTTCAAGGGCACCTCAGCCCAAGGCCGTCCCATATTAAACTACGGACCAGTCATCAGATTTATCTGCTGGATATGCTCGCCTCAGCAGCAATATCTCGCCCTTATGTGAAAGAAGCAAATGAACGAAGAACTGAAAGTCAGATTGTTTCAAAACAATCGGCCACAAGATCGGCCTTCAAGAAACGAGAACACAGACGGCTAAGATGCGACTCACTTGGTTACATAACAAAAAACACCAAGGCTACGTTCACACTGCAGGCTGAAGTGACTCAAATCCGATCTTTTCGCCCATATGTGACCTGTATCCGATCTTTTATTGACAATATGAACGACACAGATCCGATTTTTTCAAATCCGACCCAGGCCGTTTGGATATGTGGTCCTAATTCCGATTCCTATCCGCTCTTTTCATATGCGACTTCAGTCTGAACCGCCAGGTCGCATTCATCCGACTTACACGTCATCAACAAGCCACAAATGTCACTATTCTGCGCTGAAGTAGGCGGCGGGTCTCTCAAAAAAAGTTGCAACAACATGGCGCATAATCACGGGCGCAGATAGAGGGTGGGACAGGTGGGATTCGTCCCACCCAGATTTAAATTCACCTCGTTCGGTCCCCCCCACTTATAGGAAGGAAAAAACGTCTATGCTGTCTTTCTTTGTATAAGGCAAACCTCACGGAAAAATCAAAAGACTAATTACCATTCGGTTTATTGAGGTGCACGGCAGTGTATACATAGTTGCAACAACTCACATAAAACAAAACAAAGACTGATATTCGGTTGGTTGAGCTGCGCAGACTGCACAGGTTGCGAGCTCGAGCTTGGTTGCTATGGTAACCCACAAGAAGTTTGACAGGCATATCGGGGTTGGTTTGCTGGCAGCTTTGTCCCCCCCCAGTTCAAAAAACGTATCTGCGCCCCTGCGCATGACATCAATGCGAGGGACACTTAGGGCTGTGAAGGTTCTGAATCTTCTCAATGGAAGGCGCAGAGGTTAGGGAGCTGATTTCCATTTGGGGGGGATGCAGCTATTCAAGCTAGATTGGATGGGTCATACCGCAACCGGGCGGTTTTACTTCCGTAAACACTGGCCATGCTCACTGCGTGTGACGTCGTCGTATCCTGCAATGCGCATGCGGAACACTTTTAGGTCGCTTTTCGTTCATACTGAGGATCACATACAAGTCGCATATATTTGTTAATGTGAACGACCTCACAAAAAAAATCGGATTTCACAAAAAAATCGGAACTGAGCATTAAGCCTTGCAGTGTGAACGTAGCGCAACACTCGTCATTTACCTGCATTTAGATGAATACAAGTAACTTGTATTGTGTGTTTAAGTTACCGGTATAAGATCATTTAATTTGCTTCAGAATGTGATTGTCTCAGTTCATCTGATTATTTAATTAGCCTTTTACATTTTATCAGTGAAAATGCATGCATGTACATGTATGCTGCATAAGTTATAACACCTATCCTGTTTTAATGAGAGTCTCACGAGACTGTCAGTTCAATTCCATCCAATTCTCTAGATGGCTTTGTTCTCTGGCTTTATTTCGTAAGGTGGGGGCCTCCGTGGCGGACGTGTCACTATAGGATTCGCTTTCTGATGGTTCGAACTGGTACGGTTCTATGTGTATAGCAGTAGCATGTACACACACTCCAATTTTAGGACTATCACAGTCAGATGTGTTACTATCGGAGGAATCCGAAGAATTGCCAATAAATCCGAACGAAGAGGCCATCGCAACCACTCTCGCCTGCCGAGTCTGGCTTTGGTCTATAGTACCGGTTCCCGCTGTGACGTCACCCACTCAGGGCTGGCTGGCTCAGCGGGGCAACTCGAATGCCAACTTTGCGGTCGATTTTAACTCTCAAATATATTTTTTTAAAATTCCCATTTATGCAGCATACAAGGGTCAAGGATGGAGATACTATCCACTCAGAAATTTATTCAAAAATAAAAGGTTCTGCATATCTCCTTTAAAACACTCAGCCTCGGCATTATCAACATACTAATATTAAGAAATTGTGTTATGAAACTAGAAAGACCATGAAGAGAGAGTTTTCTAGAGTTATAGTTTGTTCGCAAACGATCAACATTATTTATTTAAAAAGAAGTGTGCATGTTTTGTACGAAGGTCTCAGCTCCTTATTACGTGGGTTATCAAAATGAATAGCGCACGTAATACAGTATGTTGAGACAGAATTAACTCATCAGAAAACAACTCGATGGGGTTACTCACTACTCAGCTGTTGGGTTTCCTGTGGTGGCAGGCACGCACAGGACCGAAACCATCAGAAAACAACTCAATGGGTTTCTTTATGTATCCACACACTATGCCTATGATCTAATTTATTCATTTTTACCTTAGTGAGCTGCTCGGCCACATGGATGGCCGTCTGCGTGTGTAGAGTGATCGGTCCGGTGCGCATCCGAGACGTGCCCTTAGCCAAGGCCATGAAGATAATCAGCTACAAAACATCGGTCAAGAAAAGAGGTGAAAACAGAACTTGCATCATTATGATACTGATACCACATTTTCGGTAAGAGTACTCACCGATATCAACACTGGAACAGAAATGAGTAACCTATTTAACAATTTGCTGAAGGCAAAGTGAATTTTGGTGTATAATAAGTGAGATGAAGTCGAGGTTATTATTCACCAATATTCACTGAGCCTGAGGTGGATAATTGAGTATAAATACGCAGGTGATTATTAAAAAAATAAAAAATATTTTTTTTAATTATTTCAATCTTCAAAAACGGCATGCAAGCGTAATGTGCGCAGACTTGTCACTCATCTACGCCGAGTCATATAAAATACTTTGTTTTATCTATTTTAAAATAAAATCACAAACCCACGTTACCTTTGAATAGTTTTAGACCAAACTTCATAGCACTTTTAGTACTTTTACGAACAGCATTCTCTTTCATAATTTCTAATTCTTCCTCACTTACGGTGACGCAGCAACTGGCCACCATTTTGCCAAGTTGCTCGAGGTGATTGGTCGAGAGATTCGGACTATTTCTCGATAATCAGCATACACGATTTCCTAGAATTACCTGCGTATTTACAGTGGCATGCAAAAGAAGAAGAAACCTTTATTTGGTCACATGCACACTTCAAGCACAGTGAAATTCATCCTCTGCATTTAACCCATCTGAAGCAGTGAACACACACACACACACACACACACACACACACACACACACACCCCCAGAGCAGTGGGCAGCCACACCAGAGCGCCCGGGAAGCAGTCAGGGGTTGGGTACCCTGCTCAAGGGCACTTCAGCCCAAGACCACCCCACATCAACCTAACCATGTCTTTGGATTGTGGGGGAAACCGGAACACCCGGAGGAAACCCACGCAGAGAACATGCAAACTCCACACAGAAAGGCCCTCGCCGGCCACTGGGTTCGAACCTGGAACCTTCTTGCTGTGAGGCGACCATGCTAAAGTTTGGGCACCCTTACTGAAAATGTCTGTTACTGTGAATAGTTAAGTGAGCAGAAGATGAACTGATCACCAAAAGGCATAAAGGTAAAGACAACATTTCTTTTCAGCGTTTTCTGCAAGATTTGTGTATTATTTTTGTTTTGTACAATTGGAGAGTGAAAAAAGAAAAGGAACACCATGCGAAAGTTTGGGCACCCCAATGCATTCGAGTTCTCAGGTAACTTTTACCAAGGTTCCAGACCTTAATTAGCTTATTGAGCTGTGGCTTGTTCAAATTCTTCATTAGGAAAGGTCAGATGATGCAGATTTCAAAGCTGTATAAATTCTCTGACTCCTCAAACTTGTCCCTAAAATCAACAGCCATGGGCTCCTCTAAGCAACTCCCTCGCATTCTGAATAATAAAATAATTGATGCTCACAAAGCAGGAGAAGGCTACAAGAACGTAGCAAAGTGTTTTCAGGTAGCTGTTGAAGATGATGAAGACTTTCTGAAAGAACTGCTCGTTGGATTGCTAGAAAGGCAAATAAAACCCCTGTTTGACTGCAAAAGACCTTCAGAAAGATTTAGCAGACCCTGGAGTGGTGGTGCACTGTTCTACTATGCAGCGACACCTGAACAAATATGACCTTCATGGGAGAGTCATCAGAAGCAAACCTTTCCTGCATCCTAGCCACAAAATTCAGCATCTGAAGTTTGCAAATGAGCATCTAAATAAGCCTGATGCATTTTGGAAACGAGTCCTGTGGACTGATGAAATCAAAATAGAACTTTTTGGCCACAATGTGCAAAGGTATGTTTGGAGAAAAAAGGGTGCCAAATTCCAGGAAAAGAACACCTCTCCAACTCTGAAGCATGGGTGTGGATCGATCATGCTTTGGGGTTGTGTTGCAGCCAGTGGCACAGGGCACATTTCATTGGTCGAGGGAAGCATGGATTCAAATAAATACCAGCAAATTCTGGAAGCAAACATCACACCATCTGGAAAAAAAGTTGAAGTTAAAAAGAGGATGGGTCCTACAATAAGATGATGATCCAAAACACACCTCAAAATCTACAATGGAATACCTCAAGAGGCACAAGCTGAAGGTTTTGCCCTGGCCCTCACAGTCCCCTGACCTTAACATCATTGAAAATCTGTGGATAGATCTCAAAAGAGCAGTGCATGCAAGACAGCCCAAGAAACTTGTAGAACTGGAAGCCTTTTGCAAGGACGAGTGTGTGAAAATCCCCCAGGTAAGAACTGAAAGATTATTAGCTGGCTACAAAAATGTGTTTACAAGCTGTGATACTCGCCAAAGGGGGTGTTACTAGGTACCAACCATGCAGGGTGCCCAAACTTTTGCTTCAGGCCTTTTTCCTTTTGTGTCATTTTGAAAATGTAAAAGATGAAAATAAAAAATTGTTTTTGCTTAAAATATAAAAGGTCATCTTTAACTTTATGCCTTTTGGAGATCATTTCATCTTCAACTTGCTTAACTGTTCACAGTAACAGCAATTTTGACCAGGGGTGCCCAAACTTTTGCATACCACTGTAGACTAATAAGTATTAATCAAATCAGGGACATCACAGACATTTTTCTCACCAAGCTAGTGTTTGCTAGTGATTAACTCCTTAGGCTGAGTTTTACGTTTACCATGTTTTATCACTCAGTTATTTTGATATTTTCTGAGCACAGTTTCAGTCTACTTTGATAAAATTAGTGTCATTAATCATGAAGTACAGTATGTCAAGATCAAGGGCAATGCGTGTTATCTGTTCATTAGTAAGCCGTAAGGCTCACATCACATACAGTTATGAGCACAAGAAAATGAGCACAGTATCAGTGCATCTCTAATCACAATAAGTGCCCACAGAAAAGGAACAGTAATCTACAATAACCGAATGCAAGTAGGGACAAGTAAGGATGCTATATTTCTATTCTACTTGTTTGTATTGATGGTGTGCGCGCACGCACGTGTGTTTGTGTTTCAGACCTGGTCTTGCAAAAACTCATCCACGCAGCCGTTGTGCCTGATGTTCTTCAGGAGCATCTCAGCTGCCTCGATCCCAACTTTATCTGCATAAATACCTGAGGGATGACAGGCAACAAATCAAAAAGTCACTCAACTATGATTGAAATTTAACTTCCAAATTTATAGACATTTGCTGTGATTATTACTTTTTCATTACTTCCTGTGAGAAAATAAAGAAGTTTTCATTTTGTTGCCAACTGGAGGCAAAAATGACGTACCAGATGAAAAAAAGAACAATTCCAGCTCAATTGTTTATTTAATACAAAGGGTTCACCTTTCTTTCCAAGAGATGAACCAGCAAAAATACAGCCGGTAGAGGACTCTGCGATGATTCTGGGTGGCAGAGAAAACACAAATCATATTCCGTGAGCTTAACTTCAAAATTGTGTGGAAAACGTCAAGGATTATTATTATTTTTTTTTTTTTTTATCTTACATGATGCCATTCCCATTTCCACAGGCCTTGTCCTTCTCTTGCAGAGACTGTATGTTGATGTAAAGATCTTTTATCTCTTTTCGGATGGTGCGCACAGCTGCGGCAGACATGTCCTTTGCCAGCTAACAACAAGAACTATTCAAATTAA